>NC_056727.1:171489842-171643341 GCF_019279795.1 Protopterus annectens | reverse complement strand
GTTTCCCCAGACGCTATGTCAACACATGCTAGTGAGCACGTACATGTCCTCAACACACGTGATTAGTAGACCAGCAATATGCATCTGTTCAACCACATGGATGACTACCCTGGGGTACTGGGTGCTACAGCCTGCACACACATACACATCATAGCACCACCTGGTGAGTGGGGTAGGGCCTACAGTCACTGCAGGGGCATACCCTCCAACAGCTAGGCCATATGCGATGGCCAGGGCATGAGATTGAATGTGTGTGCTGTCTGCCCTGGAAGCTATGATGTGTCCGATATATGGCTTCTGACACAGCTGTAGCACACCGATGCCAATATGGACATCCCCTACAGTCTCCTAGTGGGGGATGTAGGGTAAACACTGGTTTTGTGGCTGATGCCACCCATCAGCAATGCACACACACCTGAACACTCACACCATACTGAGGCGGGTGCACAGGCAAGACATATACTTGTGCATGTGTTTGGGATGCTCATTTCACAGTTCTAGTATCCGGACACATCTGTTGGAGCTCTGCAGTATTCACAAGCGACATGCATACAAGTTGTTATGGTATTTGCTATGCTACACAATCTTATCCTGCAGTAACATTTGCAGCAGGAACAGCATGGGGCAGGGCCACACAGCCCAACACCACTGCCAAGGCTTGTACGGGCACAGTGTGACTTGGTGAAGGAACTACCCGAGCAGTGCACAGTCGGCGAAAGCCCGTGCACAGTATGACCTGCCCTTGGCAAAGAGGCAACACAAGGCATATGCACTGACACAGTAGGTACCCACAGATTTCCCCTCTCTGACCTGCACACAGTACAATGGATGCCAAACATGACAGTACCTGTGCTCGGCCATGTATAGGAGGTGCACTGTGTGCATCCAACATAGGCAGCACTCCAGCACCGTCCTCAAGTCCAGAACACACCCAGGGTATGTCTATTGACCTAACAAGTGGCAGTTGTATTAGAATGTGTAGTTACCCATTGCTATGGTATGTATGTGAGCATACAAGTGACTGTGGTGGCCAAATGTTAGGGCAGCAGACAGTACACATCCATAGTGGCACCATGACCTCTGTAGCACATATGGGGGTCACAATGGTAGCCTGTAGTACACAGGGTGTCCTAACTCACTGCAGATTATGGGCTGACCATCATGTGTGACCGTACAGCCCACACACGTTCCATGCAGCTGGACAGATGTGGACCAATACAGACAAATGATATACGATGGCCTATGGATATGCCCAATGAATTACCCCAACCCCCTAAGACACACACACAGACGACAGCTGGCCAGGCAGTTTGATGTAGGTTGTGTAAGCTAGGACATCCAACACCACTGTGCTGGTAATTAAAGCTGGGAACTAACGTACCCTGGTATCCCTCCCACCAGCAATTTAGGTAGGTCCACACACTGACATGGAGTACCCGGCATACCAGTACAGTAGCAGCAGATGTGTGCAACTGTTGGCTGTGCCCCCCATCAAACCTACACATGTGAGAGTCATGTGCGCCACCCACGGTGCTGTGTAGGACTGTGGTTGTGGTTGGATGTCCCCCCACGCTATGCAGACATGTAGCAACTGTCAATGCCACATGACCATTAGCTACCCTGCAGACACAGCATGACACCTGTCTGTGTAGAACGGAGGGGTCAGCAACACAGTACTAACTATCTGGACATGTGACACATGCAATACAGTTGACCATACTTGGCATGCTCACACACATGATGGTATAACGGTAATGTCGGTCAACAACATGCGTAACAGTCATACTGGGCATGCTCACACACTGAAACACAGGACAGCCAGGCATGCATACACAAGTGGTCCGGACATATCTGCCAGTACACTGCTATACTGTTGGATGTCTGCGCTGTATGGTGTGTGTGTGTGGTCTATTGTCTGTACATATGCCATGGTCTATTGTTAATTCACATGAGCTATGTGGGCAGGGTAGTTCTACCATCACGTGTATAGGGCGGTTCTTTGTTTGCGGACAGGCCGACGCCTTTGGATACAGACTGGGTAAGGCACATTCCAGCAGGTGGGAGTAGTTGTGCGTGGGTTTTGCACAGTGTTAAGCACTGCTGACCTCTGGTCACAGCACCTTATACACATTTAGACTCCACATTTCTTTGACAGTGCACTACTGGCATACTGGTAGACAAACACGCTTACAGCCGCTCGCTCACTTTTCCGCTTACATTTGTCACTCACGCTGGGTGTGTGCGATCCCTTGTGATGCGTATTACTTCGGACTACATGACTACAGTATCGGGTATGTGTAACCATTTTGTGACGGCAGGCGTTAGACTGTACGGACTCGGCGGCCTGTCCAGTGATGTAATCATATTATATGCGTGTTCCTCATACGATCTGCTCCCATCTGCCTAATACATGGGAACCGATACTCTGCAATGCTGACATGTGACTTGAGTTTGTTAATGCAGCTGTCCGCCGAGTCATGCTACCACATACCTACTGCACGTTGTCCACCTTTCAGATTGCATGACGGGAGACTGTAGGAGTGACACCTTTCCCACTTTGCATGGGACAGTCCCTCATCATGCATATCTCACGTGACAATACCAGAACTCTCCAAGAATCGGGGACACATTTCTACAGAATCAGGGACAGGTCAAGAAAAATCAGGGTCACTTTTACAAAAGTAGTGCTATTAACTTGAAACATTGACAGAATCAGAGCATATGACTTAATACACATATTCTGAAGTAACAGTTGTTTATAACTCTTACTTATTGTCATTAGTCAGTAAGTGTAATTCACCACCTTTCCTTCAACAGCCACTAATTTTAGGAGGGATTAAGAGGGACAGAGTTAAACTTTCAGTCAAACTCAGGGACGTACCTGACATTCAGGGACAGTTGAGTGGTATGGACAATACTCTAGCCATTGCAACTGTCCTAATTAGGGGACATTCTCATGTTGTACGTGTCTGTACTGGTTGCTTGTTACAGGTCTTGTATACCTGACACATCGATATGTCATATGTAGTAGCATAAGCAACTTTACTGCTGCTAGACTACGCTTTGATTTGTTCCGATATGTATATTTCTCTACTATGCATGGCTGTAGGTATGTTCTGCCCTGGTACATCTGACATTTCTACAGAGCAGGTACCACTTTGGCCATTCAGACCCTATATGTAGAGCTATCACATGTGTCAAGGCAACACATACCCACAGCCAGTAGTAAACGGACGACTTCAACGGTTTGCATACATTAAGGTTATTCATGTAGCATTATAATTGATAATACTGTTTCCTATTACATGTAGCTGTTACTGATACAACAAATTGATGTCTGACACCACTACACACACTATATAGCCTCCATTCCCGAACTCACAGGCCATGTGCCATAACTGTCATTTTGCAGGACACAACTGCCCAGACGGGTGTGTCCCTCACAGGTGTACGGGTATTCAACCTCTTCTATTATGCTATCATCTACCTAAGGTGGTCAGCAAATTATGCACTTTCCGTCAGTAGCAGAACTCACATACCAATGGGTGTGAATGAACACTGTATCAGGAACAATGCATAACACCCTGTGGGACATATTTAGACGATTGGTTCTATTAACCAGACACATTCACAGTCACAGAGCATATGTATTCATTCACATTTGTCGAGGTACATGCTGTTTATGACTCATACATGTTGTCATCTGTCATTACCTGTATTCCGCCACCTGTTCACCTATTATCACTAGTTCTGGAAGTGTTTAGTTGGACTTTGTTACATTCTGATACATAACTATGGACGTCCATGCTAATCGGGTACACGGCACTGATTTGGTCTCTATGTATTCCCCCGATGGTTTACAGACTATCCGGTAGATGTGCTCTTCAGGTTTGGGAGGTGTAGGCGTAAGCTATGCCCACATAGGAATATTAATGACTTCCACTGGGCGGGCCTACTACATCTCTGCCAACCAGCACCTGCACACTTAAGCTCATTAATGCATACCCATGGTCCACCTACCTGGCACCCCTCTACAGCAGTCATGACAAATACTTACTGCGAGTGCAGCTGGGGTATGAGCACACCCCTACACATTGCTCACTCTCCTCATCTCGGGACACACATACGTTTTGTCAACCCATGTATTATCACACTTGCACAACCTACTGTTCCATGTACACCTACATCCTGCTCGTATTGATGTCAGCAGATTCACACATACCCTGAATTTTTGGGGTCCCACAAGGGACACCGTCATCCATGTTTAAAGTGTAGACCTTGCAGAACTCTCCCACTGGTACTTTCCTACTGGTGTTTTGGACAGCGGCAGTGTATTGATCTGTATTGCCTGTCTGTATGTCTGTCCGGCCTAGCTGGGCGATGTGGGGGGTACAACGTTTATTTATTGGACCTCCCAGTCACATATGCCCGGGCTGTAAATATGTTACCCCTAATTGCTGTGAAGTAACCTATTTATGTACATGTGTATATCTACACTGACATATATATTTTGTTTTGTGTGTATGTGTATATATCACTACCTGTTGTTTGTGTATATATATCTATCTATATATATCCGTAGTATATCCTTGTGTATGTATGTATATATATATATATATATATATATATATATATATATATATATATATATATATATATATATATATATCTGTATGAATATATATGTGTATGTAAATTAATATAGATATATGTATATATACGTTTTTATCTATATATACATCTGTGTGTCCATTAACCTATACATTTCCCGGACATGGACACTTACACATGCGTATTGGGTTTTATATCTGCTTCAACAGCATACTATTGCCTTAGCCATTATGACACCGACACTTCACTCCGGTGAAATTGTGCTCAGTATATTGCACGTTATACAGAGGACAGATGTCACACGTTTTTCATGTCTGGGGTGCCGCTGCTAACTGGGATGTGATACAGTGTCATTCGACCTATTACTCGTATGCGCAGCCTATTATTCCTGCTACTGTGTTTGTTTCTGTGCACATTCATATTATTACTGTTGATAGGATGTGTGTTTGTGTTACTGTGACTGTACGTCAACATATTGTTGTCTTCATGTAGTTGTGTCTTTCTGCTTTTCCCGGTTTGGGGTTGTCACAGCAGAACTCCGTTCCACTCATGGGTGGCGTATAGGTTTTATGTGCCGGGCTGCCAGCCCTGACGCACAATGTCCGACAGCGATACGCCCATTCACGCATGTCTCCACGCAAACGACACTCTATCTGGGAATCGTACCTACGTACTAGCTAACCTACACGGGCCGCTCCATTGCACCCGGCGCAACATACCCTAGCACTCCTGTGTCCATAATCGCATATCCATAGTTTCTCCTGCACACCCGTGTTGAGTTTCCACGCATAACAGCCATTATACACCTGATATCGCAGCCATGACACACCTTTACACATTGCCCTCTCATGAGCGTTGGGGCCCTACACACATTTTGTACCACCTCGTGTATTCACAGGCTCACCATACATTCATATTTGCACATACATGCCTTTCCTGGTGTTATGGATTACGAACGATTTGCGGGTTACAAGTGTAGGTAGTCGCAACATGTACTAAATTCTGTCTGTTTACAATGTTGATGTAGCACTTCAACGATGTTATGGCCACTGGTATAACCCTGCCTCTGGTGTGAAGAGCGGTGCTCTACTCACACTTGTGCAGCTTTATGTGACATACACTGCGAGCACTTCATAATTCCTTACTTGCTCTGGATTCCCTTCACAACCCTTATGTTTGCTTTCGTCTTTCGGCATTCCTTACATATATATATATATATATATATATATATATATATATATACATATATATATATATATATATGTATGTATATATATATATATATCTGTATATATATATATATATATATATATATGTATATATATATATATATATATATATATATATATATATATATTCACTTTATAACCTCGAAATGCTGAAATATCGAATTCCGCGAAACCACATAACAGAAAACACCGCACACACTACACTAAACATACAACACAACACCCACATCACAACATAAACAAAAAAACAACACACATACACAACTCACACACACATAGAGTCATGTGCGCCCACCCCCCCTACTTATATATACTAACTCCGAGATCGCACAAACACAACACAAAAGCTCACCCACACACGCACATTCTCCAGTCCCTCACACACACTCTAACTCCCACTCAAAACCCTTACAAAACACTCACTTACCTGACATAACACCTACATCCAAACACGGCACCGCGCACCAACAAAACACAAACCAGGACATTACGTAGCACAACTTCATAACCGCGAATTCGACATATTTTCGAGATATGTCAAATTCGCGATTATGAACGTTCGCTTTTTGTAACATTCGACTTTATAGCTTCGAGATACTGAAATTCAACATTTCAGTATTTCGATGTTATAAAGTGAACCCATATATATATATATATATATATCTTATATCTATATTTATATATATGTCTGTATATAGATAAATATGTAGATATATAATTGCATATTTCTGTTATGTCTGTGGATATTTATCTATACACATCTATCTATCTATATATATAAAAGTTACAGCTGTACAAGACAACATACATTTGCTATGCTAATAGCTGCATACACCCGCGCAGGCGCACTTGCATCTACTTATTTTGAGTTACATATGTTTACAGGCACTTCTTTGGGATTACATGTGTCTTATTCCTTATGAAAGTACCACTTTGATGGAATCCGGTTAATGGACCCATGCGAACACGGTCACTTTTACATGTATAAATGTTGGCTTTACAGCACAGAGGCATTCATTACTCAGTTAATATGTGCTATAGTCGTACTTCAACCGGGAATGCCTTTACGTTGGGCGGATGCTATAACCACTACACTATTGGTGTTCTGGATCATTTATATGTATACCCATGGTTCATAGCTACTCTGACATACGCCTCACCACTTCCCCTTACACAGCAGGCATCCATTCTCCTGCTGGGAAAACCACAGTACAACAATTAGGACATTCCCTGTTTCCTAATGCTCTGGACCCATGCTGCAAGTCTACTCACTCCAAGGATATTCAGAACTCCTACGCTTATAGTCCTCGCACATACGCGTGTTTGATTGTCAGGGTGTTCATTTGCTGGTCCGGGTTTAGGCTCGGCCGACTGGTGACTAGAACTGCCTTGGTGCTGCTCAAAGAGCAGATGTAGCACATGGACAGAGTTAGTCCAGATTTTAACATTCTACCTGTGTTTACAGACGTAGGTGTTTGGGCACCTCTGACCACATTATTGGGTTCGTGCTACATAATTTAGGGTGGGGAGTGGTTCCACTACATAATGCAGGTTCGGGGGTGGTTTCCACATGTTTTCCTTCCCATTTGACTATTTCATTCATTTATAGATACAATTAATATTATTCTGGACATCTGTTATAAATTCACTACAGGTATGCAATAGTCCTGTCAACAGATGTGACAGTTGGTTGGTGTACTTATGTGTACGGACCTCTGTGATACTCAGGGACTCATTTCTACAGTGACAGGGACAAGGCTATGAGAACTCAGGGACAATCACAGACACTTCTACCATATTAGTACTATTAACTTGGAACGTGTTGACAGATTCGTAATACTACTAATTTTCTGCAGTTAAATGCGTCTATTACTCTTCATTGTTGTAAGTAGTCATTCTCATTCAACACCCTTCCCCCAAAGGTCACTGGCTTTGTGAGTGGTTAAGAGGCTGGCCAGTTATTGGTGCGAATGCTCTGACCATTGGCAGCGTTGACATTGTCATATGTACAGGTTGGGATTTATTCTGGGGACTAGGGTTGCCACCTTTTCAAATGGCCAAGTTGGGACATTTTCGGAACACACATCAGATTTTACAAGCCGACACATACCCACGGTCAGTACAAAGGATAGAACTTTACTTATTTTCCTACATAAAAGCCTATTGTTGTAGTGGTTTAGTTGCTTATTCTGTTTCTTGTAACATTTAGGTATTTTAGATACTGAAATAATTATTTTCTGCAACTATTACATAACATATGAGACATAATTATGTCCTACAATTGCAGGACATCTGCCATTTGTAATGTATTTTGTCAGGACACAACTGCCCAAAGAGGGACTGTCCCTCGCAAAGCGAGACAGATGGTAACCCTACTGCGGACACCAGATTGTTTGGGCCAACACATAGCCACAGTCAGTGCAGGTTTAGAACATTCATTTGTTTCCTAGCTGTGAGCCTTATACCTTTGGCACTTTTGTTGTTTGCCTGTTTCTTCTACGAATTATGTTTATTCTATCCTGACGTGATCGCTTTAGGCAACTGTTACATGCAGTATGGTACATAGTTATTTCCTACAATCACAGGACATTTGGCATTGTATCATTGTTGGCCAGGTCACACCTACACACACATTAATTGTCCCTCACACAGTGGATCAGTGGGTATCCTGTTTACGTCAGTGCCTTCATCACCCTTATACTATGTGCCACTATGCGGATGTGTGCAATATATTCTCTCGCTTATTCGTGTCGGGACACGTGCATCATGGGCAGGTGTTTGATCCTGGGTAGTAGGTTCTGCATGATCATCTAGGGCTGGACAGTCTCATGCACCACTACTGCACATTCCAACTTGTGTCCAGATATCTACAGGACTGGACTTCGTATCTTCATATCCATTCTAATGTTTACACAGGTTACTTATCCCGTGAGGGATACCCCAAAAATTGAACAAGAGCAAAACAAGACAAATACCGACCATTCTTTTGGCATTATGAAAATGTGCTGGGGGTTTTACATGCAAGGGATACATAGTTTGCAATCCTGAATCTGCCTAGGGTGACACTACCTACTACATATGCGTAGTGGTCACTATGTGTAGATGTGGCTGCACCAAACCAGTAGGCCAAGTATGGCTGGATTTGGTGGACGTTCAGGTATGGGAGCGGGTTGTGTGCTGTGGAGGGGATGCTGGGTAGTCCATTATGCATCCAGGTTTGTTGCATTTGATATGGCCAGTTCCATCAGGACCAATCTGTGGGTATGTGCCGGTGACATGTCTATACATTTGTATCGCACATTTTAATATTCATATGTTCATGGGATTGTGTTCTACAGTATGGCCTGTCTGGTTGTATTGCAGATGTGTATGCATGTTTTTGTGTTTCTTTCTGTTTCACCCAGTGCTCCTTCATACACCTCCAGTTCACCTATTCTGCATACGACACAGTGTCACCTTGGAGGATTATACCATTACCCATCCCCCACACACACACATATTCCTGACACTCCATCCATCACTGCTTTGGTTGATGGCCCATGACACGGTCAAGGTAACACATTGCATACCCTACATATGTCAGGTACCTGTATGGTTGTGTGGACTACCCTGCCATGTTTGACTTTCCACATGCTATACCTCACGCACATAGGTACACGCCCATACTTAACTTTCATGACATGGTTGTTATATCCGGGTAATACCCGTTCAACTGTGACACATCCTGACAAGTTCGGCTTGGACTGCTGATGTGCGGATTTTGGCCGACTGTTCTAATCATTGGTAGTATGCCACCTTTTCCTATGTCCAGGATGGGATATATTCCGGACACATATCTGAATGTACTGGACAACACGTATCCACAATCAACGGTACGGATAATACTGTTCCTTTCAGCCTACATGTTGCCTTATTGTTGTAGCAGTTTATATGCTCCTTCTGTTTTGTTTACATGCTTATTCTATTTCCTGTCACATTTGGTATGTGAAATACGGACATACCTATTGTATGTGACTATTACATGCGTTGTGGGATATAATTCGGTCATACGGTCACTAGATATGTACATTTATCGTGTTTTTTGTTATGGACACATCTGCCCAGCTGTGTACCCTCCCTCACAATATGGGTCAGCTGGTGACCCTGACCATTGGGCTGGACGTACCTATTGGCTAACATATGATGCTTTTCACTTCCACTTGGTATAACTATCTACACTGCGTTGGACTACGGGCACACAGTTTTCAATGTCATTTGTTCGCGGGATAGAGACCCGTTATTCCCTACCATGCATTTGTGTTTGCTTCTTCATTTTGTGTTCACAGGAACTGTCTTGCATGCTTTGCATACGTTTCAGTATCCACGGACACTGACAGATGTGATTACTATTGCTTGCAAATTGTTATATGCAAGTATTTTAGGTTGCACGTCGACAGCTGACATTTCCACGCCTCCGAGCGGCACTTCAACATGCCCTATGCACTCGCGCTCCTTTCCTATGCACGTGGCTGTGGCGGCAGCGCACCTTCATTAATATGCATTTGGCGCTACTGCGCCATTTTCATGCCGCACGGTCGGCGCAAGCCTAACGCTGGCCTTGCGCCGAGCTTCATGAATCCCGGGGATTGTCAATATGCTGTTTTAATAAGTATTGCACATCTGATCAAATATTACCAAACTCAAATAAAAATTCTGAATAAAATCAGCAAAGGCACATCAGATATAGAACTGTGTTAATTTAACCTTACCGATGCAAGCAATTAAATAAAATTTGGGGAAAAAACATTAGCTGACATACATCTGATACAGAGCAATGTGAATTTAATCTTTTGTTTTCTGAATGGCCAGAGACACCTTATTTTTAACATAATGTGAAAAAAGAAAGATGAATTTGAAAACAGAGTGCCAAATTTAATGTTCTATGCTGAATGTTGCAGACACTCCTATCAAGATAAACATCTGAGCAATGAACAGAGGTGGCCCAACCTTCAGAAAAAACACTGCTGATCCTTCTTTTAGACTTTTACAACTAATAATAGATCAGAACCTACTTAGAATCTTCTTTTTACTACTATTCATAATTAGTGTAAAGAAAAAACTGAAAAAATAAGCCATTTAATGGGCAGTGAACCACAGGGTTCACAGTATGAATAACAGGGTCTATATTAGATATTTGAATGTTTAAAAGTTCGAATCACTAAAGAATGAACTTTAGTGATCAAACTTTTAAAAGTTCGAATATCTGTAAAAATATTTAAAAAAAACAAAAAGTAAAGGGTTTAAGCAGGGAGCCACGTGGAGGGCTGCGCCCAACACCCCCCGCTACTTAAATATACCAACTCAGAGATTGCACTTTAGTGTGCTACAGTGCGGAAATGGAAAATTTCCCATTTCCTACACTGTAGCGCGATCTTGGAGTTGGTCTATTTAAGTAGAGGTGGTCTGGGGGGTGCAGGGGGCTTGCCCCCCTGCTTACACCCTTTAGTTTTTCTTTTATTTATTTATTTTTAATTTTTATATATATTTGAACTTTTAAAAGTTCGATCACTAAAGTTTGTTCTTTAGTGATTCAAACGTTTAAACATTCGAATATCTAATATAGACCCGATAATAAATTACTTCAAACATTCAATTCAAAATGCATGCCATCACCACAGTATGACATAAATTGCCATAAAATATATAGGCTGGAATTTATAGACATATTCTGCAATCACATAAAAATGGTATGTGGTGCAATCTACATATCAGATCACTATGTGAGTCATAAATCAACCCATATGGAATAGAGGAAGGATGCATGCAAATGTGTACACAGTTAACATGCATTGTGGTGCTTCCACAGAAAAGTAAATGTTTCACAAAAGTGTGAATCATGGACTACACTGTGAATTAGGGTCAGGGATGTTTGGTCATCCAAATGTGGACATATTGTAAGCAAAAGGGATATTCAGCCTGGCACCCAGTGATGACCATTTCATATTGATATGTTGCTCAGCATAACATAGCGAAAACACATTAAATTGTTTTGTTAAAGGATGCAACAGCACATCCTGTTGTGCAGTACAGTGCACACAAACATACTTCCTCAGGCACACTTGACCTGCACCTCCTACACAGTTAGCTAGTGGTGCTCCTGTCAGCAGAAGCAGTTAGTTATCTGGTTCCCCTTCACATATGCACTAATGCAGTGCATTTCTTAGTCATAAATTATTCTGTTAGTGACTATACAAGACTACATAGAAGAGCATGAATAGATGTGCCTTACCATGCCATAATGGTAAGAGCTATTTTGTAATATTGTTTACTGCCACGCCTCCTGTGCTACCTGCTGGATACCCCTATCAACAGGACTACATTGTGGCATGCAAACCATGTTTGTAGGGTGCCAAACTATGTGCAAAAACTACAGGTGAGCAGTTACTTCCCTGTCATTGTTGTGCATGCAATACACATATATACTATGCACAACCATGTGCAGTTCATGAATGTATTGTATTTGCATGTCATTCATGTGATTCATGTTTTGTTAAAGGATACAACAGCACATCCTGGTGTGCAGTACAGTGCACACAAACATACTTCCTCAGGCACACTTGACCTGCACCTCCTACACAGTTAGCTAGTGGTGCTCCTGTCAGCAGAAGCAGTCAGTTATCTGGTTCCCCTTCACATATGCACTAATGCAGTGCATTTCTTAGTCATAAATGATTCTGTTAGTGACTATACAAGACTACATAGAAGAGCATGCATAGATGTGCCTTACCATGCCATAATGGTAAGAGCTATTTTGTAATATTGTTTATTGCCATGCCTCCCGTGCTACCTGCTGGATACCCCTATCAACAGGACTACATTGTGGCATGCAAAACATGTTTATAGGGTACCAAACTATGTGCAAAAACTACAGGTGAGCAGTTACTTCCTTGTCATTGCTGTGCATGCAATACACATATATACTATGCACAACCATGTGCAGTTCATAAATGTATTGTATTTGCATGTCATTCATGTGATTCATGTTTATGAATCACACTAATGACATGACTATATCCTAAACACAGTGTATACAACTACTTTATGTAACTATGTCTATGAATCCAGTGGATATTTATTCAATGCAGATCCCAATAAAACTATTTTATTGGGATCTCAGGACACATAGCAAGCACATTCTGGCAGAATCAGGGTAGTGGCAATCATATAGTGTCCTCCAGATTTTAATAACATTTAACTGTTGTACAGACTGCAACTCTTAACTACAAACCTGATTTGAAATGTTTCTTAGTTATGTCAGAAAATATGAGCACTTCAGGGCACACCATATACAATGAATGTGCTGAACAATTTTGATGTTGGGTTAATCAGGCCTGTGAAGAAAAACTAAAGAACCAAACCAGGGCCAGTGAAAAACTGCTATTAAAAGATTAAGAACCAGATACAATACCATTCTTGTAAAGGTGGCAAGTATGCAATTAAATAAAAGACACAAAAGTAAACCAGTCAGTTTTAATAATAAATTAAACCAACAGCAAAAAAATATATATGTATGTACATATATAAAACAGCTAAGCACTTTTGTCCCTTACTTATCCATTTGAGACTTCCTCAGAATCAAAAATAACTCATCACAGGACCTGGTATATGTATAAAAAGTTCTTAATTGATGACTGGTAGTTAATTAATAAGTATTAAGCACACTACTTCATTTAGTGAGATATAACTCATGTACTTAAAACAAATATAAACAATAAAAAAAACGTAAAATGACTTAAGCAAACCTCTACAGTAAAAAAAAATCATTATTCCACATCACAAAAAACATAGGTTCATAGGTTGGTACTGGGTTATCTCCCCGAAGGCATATATTAGCCCAGCCATGTTGTGCGGTATTCGCCGCCCCTTTAGTAGTTCCCTAGACCCTTGTACTAGCAGCTAGTACCCTTGGCCCCTATCTGGTAGTGCTGTTGGTGTGATCCCCGATGTGAACTTTCTGTTACCCATCCACTCATCAAGGTTCCTCTTGAAGAGTGATAGTGAGGGGCTCTGTTTTATGTAGACTGGGACCCTGTTCCATAATAAGGGAAGTCTCTGCCATCCTCTTTAAGAAATATATCAGATACTTCATAAAATATAACACTGAGTAAGTTCCAGAAAAAAATAATTTTTTTTGTGCAATTGTTTTAATATTCCAAACAAAAAAAAAATTAAATCACATTCATTTACTCTATTGTGAAGCCAATAGCAATTACAATAAATATATAAGAATATATAAAAATTAATCAATACTGCCCTTATAGTTTGGGAGCCCTCAATTTTAAAACAGTTTTATGGAAATGTTTTCATTTAAACTTGGAGGTGTACTGCCATTCCGTTTAAGCTGCCATACAAGTTCCCTGTATTCCAACCTATTATCACAGTCAACACCTCTTGGAGTGATAGTAATTTTATCAATAATACCAAATCTAAATGAGTTAAAACCTGGGCATGTGACGGAATGTTTGTATAAGGCACTATTATTTTTAATTAATATATCATAATTGTGCTCATATTGCCTTTTCCTTAGTGCTCTTTCAGTCTTCCCTATGTAAAATTAGGCGCAGATGTTATATGTCATACAATTCCCCTTCAAGAATTTTACATTAACATTAATAATAAAGAAACAGTCAAGCTGTATAATATATGGACATTGTCTACATCGTCCACATTTTGCAGTACTGCCCTTCATATTCCTATCTTCAACTTTTCCTCCTTGTTCAAAAATGTTCTTAAGATTCCTTGAAACCTTCTTCACATAATTAGGCTGGATTCCAACCACTGAAAATATATCAGGTTGGATCTAAGTATACTACAGTTTTTTTCTGTAATAGATCTAATCTCTTGGTATTCATTGTTAATTTCATTCAACATAGCTGTACCAAATGTAGAAATGTCATTGTTTTTGTTGTAAAAATACCCATATACCAGCTCCCAGTAGTAGCTTAAATTTATTTTCTTTTGATGTCACTACTTCTCCCACCACCTTCTCTACCATATGTTTAGGGTAACCTCTATCATAGAACGTGTTTTTTTAACTTATCTGATTCTTCCAAAAATGTATCTGTATTACAAATCATCCTAGCCAGCCTAATTGTCTGTCCCTTTACTAAACATCTTTTGTGTGAATGGATGTGAACTAGAAAAATGCAACTAGGTACTACTAAATGTAGGTTTCCTATAGTCAGCTGGAATACATTGTCAGTCTTAAAACTAGTAGTATCTAAATAGTCAACCCTATTGGTATGGTAAGAAAATGTGAACCTTAAAACATCTGGACTGGTATTTTGACATGCTCTTTTGGCCATTTCTATAAAATAAAAATGCCATCTAGGTAACAAAATATAGTCTATAAAATTTTAAAATTCACATTGAAACACATGCATATATTCTCAAGCATAAAGAACTAGATTAGCATACATTGGGGTACATGCAGCTCTCATTGCAACCCCAGAAATTTGTTTAAAGACTTCCCCTTTAATATATATATATATATATATATATATATATCATCATCATCATCTTAATTCGGCTGATTCCCGTTAGGGGTCGCCACAGCAGATCACCTGTTTCCATTTCTTCCTGTCCTCTGCATCTTGCTCTGTCACACCAATCACCTGCATGTCCTCTCACAACATCCATAAACCTTATCTTAGGCCTTCCTCTTTTCCTGTTACCTGGTAGCTTCATCCTTAGCATCTTTTTCCCAATATACTCAGCATCCCTCCTCAGCACATGTCCAAACCAAAGTAATCGTGCCTCTCTGGCTTTGTCTCCAAACCTTCCAACCTGGGCTGACCTTCTAATATACTTATTCCTAATCCTGTCCACCCTCATCACACCCAGTGCAAATCTTAACATCTTTAATTCTGCCACATCCAGCTCAAACTCCTGCCTTTTTGTTAATGCCACTGTCTCCAACCCATATAACATAGCTGGTCTCACTACCCTCTTGTAGACCTTCCCTTTCACTCTTACAGGTACTTGGCTGTCACAAATCAATACTGACACTCTTCTCCACCCACTCCATCCTGCCTGTACTCTCTTCTTCACCTCTCTTCCACACTCACCGTTACTCTGAACTATTGACCCCAAGTATTTAAACTCATCCACCTTTGCCACCTCTACTCCTTGCATCCTCACCATTCCTCTATCCTCCCTCTCATTCACACACATATATTCTGTCTTAGTCCTGCTGACCTTCATTCCTCTTCTCTCTAGAGCATATCTCCATCTCTCCAGGGTCTCCTCCACCTGTTCCCTACTCTCACTAGAGATCACAATGTCATCTGCAAACATCATAGTCCACGGGGACTCCTGTCTGATCTCATCTGTCAACCTGTCCATCACCATTGCAAATAAGAAAGGTCTCAGAGCTGATCCTTGATGTAACCCCACTTCCACTTTAAACGCATCCGTCACTCCCACTGGAGACCTCACCACTGTCACACTACCCTCGTACATATCCTGTACCACTCTTACATACTTTTCTGACACTCCTGACTTCCTCATACAATACCACAACTCCTCTCTAGGCACCCTGTCATATGCTTTCTCTAAGTCTACAAACACACAATGGAACTCCTTCTGACATTCTCTGTACTTCTCCATCAACACTCTCAGAGCAAAGATCGCATCTGTAGTGCTCTTTCCCGGCATGAAACCATACTGCTGATCACTAATCATCATGTCTCTTCTTAACCTTGCTTCCACTACTCTTTCCCATAACTTCATGCTGTGACTGATCAATTTAATCCCTCTGTAGTTACTACAGCTCTGCACATCACCCTTATTCTTAAAAATCGGTACCAAAACACTTTTTCTCCATTCCTCAGGCATCCCCTCACTTTCCAAGATTTCATTAAATATTCTGGTTAAAAACTCCACTGCCATTTCACCTAAACACCTCCATGCTTCCACAGGTATGTCATCTGGGCCAACAGCCTTTCCATTCTTCATTCTCTTCATAGCTATCCTTACTTCCTCCTTGCTAATCCATTGCACTTCATGATTCACTATCCCTACATCATCCAACCTTCTCTCTCTCTCATTCTCTTCATTCATCAACCCCTCAAAGTACTCTTTCCATCTCCTCAACACACACTCCTCACTTGTGAGTATGTTTCCCTCATTATCCTTTATCACCCTTACCAGCTGCACATCTTTCCTAGCTCGGTCCCTCTGGCTAGCCAGTTGGTACAGGTCCTTTTCTCCCTCCTTAGTGTCCAACCTTTCATACAACTCTTCATATCCCTTATCCTTAGCCTTCGCCACCTCTCTCTTTGCCATGCACCTCATATCCTTATACTCCTGTCTACTTTCTTCATCTCTCTGACAATCCCACTTCTTCTTTGCCAACCTCTTTCTCTGTATACTCTCCTGTACTTCCTCATTCCACTACCATGTTTCCTTGTCATCCTTCCTCTGTCCAGATGTGATACCAATCACCTTTCTAGCCGTCTCCCTTACTATCTCTGCTGTAGTTACCCAGCTATTTGGTAACTCTTCACTGCCACCCAGTGCCTGCCTTAACTCATCCCTGAACTCCACCTCACAATTACCCTTTTTCAGTTTCCACCATTTGATCCTTGGTGCTGCCCTCACACTCCTCCTCCTCTTCTTGATCACCAACGTCATCCTACAAACCACCATCCTATGCTGCCTAACTACACTTTCTCCGGTCACCACTTTACAGTCTCCAATCTCCCTCAAACTGGCCCTCCTGCATAAGATATAATCCACCTGTGTGCATCTTCCTCCACTCTTGTATGTCACCCTATGCTCCTCCCTCTTGTTAAAATACGTATTCACCACAGCCATGTCCATCCTTTTCGCAAAACCAACTACCATCTGACCTTCTGTATTCCTTTGTTTAACACCATACCTGCCCATCACTTCCTCATCCCCTCTGTTCCCTTCACCAACATGCCCATTGAAATCTGCTCCAATCACCACTCTCACCCTTGGGTACAGTCATCACCACTTCATCCAATTCACTCCAAAATTTTTCTTTCTCATCCATTGCACACCCAACTTGTGGAGCATATGCACTAACAACATTCATCATTACACCATCAATTTCCATCTTCATAAACATCACTCTATCCGACACTCTTTTCACCTCCAAAACACTTTTCGCATACTGTTCTTTCAGAATAACTCCTACGCCATTTCTCCTCCCATCCACACCATGATAAAACAATTTGAACCCACAGCCAATACACCTAGTCATACTCCCCTTCCATCTGGTCTCTTGCACACACAATATACCAACCTTCCTTCTGTCCATCATATCATCTAGCTCTCTCCCTATACCAGTCATACTACCAAACATTCAAAGTTCCGACCCTCACTACCACAGTCCTAGACTTTCTCCTCTCTTCCTGCCTTCGGCCATGTCTTCTGCCTCTTCTCCTCCTTCGTCCATTATATATATAATTGTTTCCTAAACTACTGTCATACATTCTTCCACTAATTTTATCTCATTTGTAGTTAAAAATTCCAGCATCAATAATCCTTTTGGAAGTACTCCATTCCTTTCTCAATGGGAATGCTGGAAAAAAGATCAATAATATTAATGGTTACAAACCCCGCATCTGTTTCCCATAAATTGTCCTTGATTCTCCCCCAAAAATCCCAAGAATCTCTTAATAGGTGACTACCTATTGAAAATAATAGCTTCAAAAGTATATCATCATAACTCCTATGGAGTGGGTTTTAGACCCTTGTGCTGATACCATACCAAGGTATACTAAGGGGAGGATATATGATGTTCTTATGCACTTTAGGTATGACAAAAATAGCGAGAATATTAGGGTTAGAACTCTTTGGAAATTCATATAAATCTGTGGTGATTCTTCCTTCTACTTTTAGATGTTCTAGTTGATAATCTAGTCTCCTATATGCAATATTAGTTTGGTTCCTAGACACTGGTTTGTATGTGCTATCATCTTCCAGTAGGTTCATCATGGCCTCTGAATACTTGATCATGTCAGAAATTACCTTGCCACCTCCCTTATCGGGTTTCATTAACCTCATACTTCAACCTAGCACCAGTTTCACCATACCTTTTCTCTCATTACTAGTTAAGTTACAATATAGAGACAGTTTTACTCTTCCAAGTTTGTTTAAATCATCTAAACAAGCTTCTTCAAATACCTGAGTAGTTGAGTGTAAACCAGGGTTGTAAACACTCTTATTTCTACATTTTCCTTATCCTGTACTACTCAATTCTGTGTCTTTTTTGTTCTCATTGAATAAAACTTTTTAAATTTAAATTTCTAGTGAATAATTTCAATTCAGTCAAAATGCCTGCAATATTAAAATATCTATAGGGAACAAACTTACAACCTTTCTGAAAAAGGAAAAAAAAGATCTGAGGTGAGTTTGATAGTACCAATCATCACTTAAGAACTTTTTGTATGTATACCATGTTGTATGATGAATAATTTTGCTTCTGAAGACGTCTCAATTGGATAAGTAAGAGATGAAAGAGCTTCATTATGTTTTATATATATATATATATATATATATATATATATATATATATATATGTATATATATATACACACACACACACACACATATATATATATATATATATATCTATATATATCTATATATATATATATATATATATATATATATATAGATAGATAGATAAATATATAGATATACATTCATATTTTTCTTTGCTGCTGGTTTAATTTATTATTAGAACTGATTGGTTTTGCTCCTGTGTTTTTTTTATTTAATTTTACAATTGCCACCTTTAGAAAAATTATATCATATCTGGTTCTTAATCAGGCCTGTCACTAATTCTTTGGGTGTTGTCCGGGATATTCTACTTTAGCAATTAGTGCATATGATTAAGGCTATGGACTGTTAATAAGCTGCTCGGTTTGCCCACTGTCTGACACTAAGTAAGTTATTTAATTATACAATGTGCTGGGACAATTGGGCTAGGCTTGCCTAGTAACTATCTAGGAACCTTTAAGGCTTTTGCAGTATCAGAAGAGCTCTTAATGTATTCAGCAGATATTAATAGATAACACTTATTTTTGGAACTCATAGGTTACATAAACAACGTTTAGCTTTGTTCAACATTTTAATTAATAGCAGTGGTGAAACAAATGATATATACCACGATGCACACGCATGTGTACGCGTGCGTGCACACACACACACACACACACACACACACACACACACACACACACACGCACACACGCACACACGCACACACGCACACAGTCACACACACACACACACACACACACACACACACACACACACACACACACACACACACACACACACACACACACACACACACACACACACACACACACACACACACGTAAACAAACGTGCCTTACTAATATTTTACTTGATAATTTTCTAAGTGCTGGGCTAACTTTATATTGCATAACACATCTTGTTTTACCAAAGGAAATTCTGCAAGCTTATAGTGAACCATTAACCTGTATTAAACTGCTTACCATATTCAAATAGGTCTAGGGCAAATGCTTTCATGTGGGATAAATTTATGCCATAGGCAGTGCTGTTTTGCTCTGGATAAAACTTTTGAAAATTCCATTTAAATGCTGAATTGTTCTCCAAGACATTTTTTAGTACAAGACGCTTCATTAAAAGTGGTAGACTTTCCCTGTAAATTATTCCTGTTCTTAAATAAATTAAAACTATGATGAACCTTGTCACAATCTGTAGTCCATGAAATTATCTGTAAGCCAGCATAGGTTGGTGCTAGGTGTGGATACCTTCTCATTAATAATAAAATATTGCTCCTTGTATAGTGAAATATCATCTCTGACTTTGAAAACAGTTAAAATGGTACTATCTCTGAGAAATTAATTTTATTCCAGTGTTTGGAATTAAAATTGCTGGTTTGATAGGTTCATAGGTTCATAGGACAATACTAGGCTATTGGCCCAGAGGCCTTTATAAGCCTAGCTAAGAATTTCACCCATGTTCCCAGAAAGTCAGCACCTGTTTTCCCTGTCCAGCATGGACACAAGTGGGATCCCAGGGGTCTATTTTCTGTTCCACATTCAGTCGTCCAGGTTCCTCTTAAAGAGGGCTAGTGAGGTACTCTGATTGATACGGAGAGGGAGTCTATTCCACAGATGGGAGAGTCACTGGGACACAAATCTACCCTGCCAACAAGTTCTATTAATGTCACAGACCAAGTTGAGACCTTGCATGTGGGTTGCTTGAATGGAGTTTGACTTATGGATATGCAGCAGCTCTATCAAGGCTGAATCTGAGACAGCCTTGTATGCCAGATGCAGGTCACCTCTGAGCAGTCTGTATGAGACTGAGTAGAGGGGCAGGGCTTTTAGCCTATCTGTATAGGATAGGAGCTTGAGACCCTGAATTTTCCTGGTCAGGAACCTCTGTGGTCAAGGTACATGCCGAAGGGGCACTGTACTCGATAAGGGATCTGATAATGGAGGCGTACAGGGATGTTATGATCTCCTTGTTCCTGGATGAAATACCCTTACTTATGAGATCGGCCATGTAGAAAGATGTCCATACAATGGAGGCAACATGGTGGTCAAAATTCAGGCTGCTATCAACCTGGGTGCCCAAGTCCCTCATGACTGACTGCATGCTTAGTACGTTATTATTAATGTGATAATTAGTCTAGACACCATTTTCCCCAAAGGGGATAATGATGCATTTATTGACATTCAGTTTGAGGCCATGCTTCTGGCACCAGTCATTAGTTTGGGTGAGGCCATCTTGGAGGATGTTCACATCACAAGGGGAATTTATGACAGTGCCCAGTTTGCAGTCATCTGCAAACTTGGCCAGCCAAAGACTACTGGTTTTGGCTTGTAGTTTTCAAAGAGATTTGTAGTATATGGACAGCTGACTCTAGACCTCTGTTACAATGTGACTTAAATCTTGAAAAATAGCAGGCAGTTGTTGCCTGGTTTCCTCTTCAGCTACTGTGAATTATTCAAGGCACATTTCCACAAAACAACCCCAGAGGTACTGAACATGTGCAGTAGTGTGTCTAGTCCAAGACTACTCATGTGCTCATGCATGTTCCCTTTCAGGTAGCCCAAGTAGTATGTGGTGGAGTAGCCACTAGTAACCTAATTAGGTCTTGGAAAGGCATAAAAATTGAACTTTGACTTAAAATGGTCTGTTTTTTTGCAGACCACAATAAGTTCCTGTGCTATAAAATAGTACAGCTTATAACAACAGTGTTCTCATTCCTTTTAATACCAATATATTTGCAATGCATTTAATCATACAAGAGCATTGTAAGATAAAAGGTGAATATAAAATGATTTACCTAAGCATATCATTTAATAATTCTAAACTTACTTTCAGTTAATAGTTTCTGTGAAGCAACGCCAGCTCAGCTGCTCAGAGCATAGCCACAAATCACAACTGTCTTTCAGTGCATTGTACAGTTCATGTAACACTTAAAACAGAACACATATGGAAAGAAAGCTAATAGCATAAGCATTCATTTGTATGGTACATATGCAAGGCCATCTGACGTGTGTAGTTAAAATGCAGCAGAATGCAAAATTAAATGAATTGTTTGAATACTGCTAGGTGATGACAATAGAAAATGTAATCTAGTTATAGTTTGGAAATGTGGCAGTAGTTTAAAGTTGTTAAAGTATACAACTCTGGAATAGTGCAGCAGAAATAAAGTTTAGAATATTGCAAAATTATGTGGCAGTCACATGTAATCTGAAAACTCCAAGATTACTCATTTGTATTATGTGACAAGCGGATGCAATTTAGCAATTTACCATGGTTGACTGTTTATATTAAGATGGTGACAATAGTGACAGTGCATATTCTTGAAATTGGATGGTATCCGTGGAAACTGTAGAAATCTGATGGTGCTTAATTTCAGATAATAGTACCAATGCTTTGTTATCCAGTGTGTAGCTGGACAGCATTTAAATACAGCAGGCATCTGATTTCAGAATGTGGAAGTCACGCCACATCAGAAAACAGAATATGTGCAGATTTTTACAATGCAGAGGCTTTGCAATCTGAGCCTATATCAAGGCAAGAGATTTTGAAATACAGCAGAATAACAACATTTTAAAATGCAGTAGGCAATGTAGACTGGACAGGCAGCTTTGGAATAATTTCTCAGCCTTTTGGCTAAGATCAAGTCCACTGTGGCAGTCAGATTTATTTTCTCATGTGTAGGAATGAACCGTTGCAGTATATGGAAGCTGTTGTTGAAGTGTGATGATTGTGGAAAATTCAGGACAATGGCAATGGTATATGTTTGGAATGTTGAGTGGAACTACAGTTTAAGACTGAGGTAGGGGCATATAACTTCTGTGTGAAACAGTGACACCTCAGTTTGTAAGGATGCCCTTTTTAAAAACAGGAACATACCATTTTGGGAAGTGAAGGGCATTGGTAAATTTAGACTACAGGTATGAAGTTGTGGAATATGAGTCTAAGTGCAATTTGAATGGGATTGTGACCTCTTGCCAAACATTCCTCAGTCATTACCTCCAGTCCCACATCTCACACATACTCTGCAGTGCTATATGTTCAGTCTGTATAACACACACATATTTCCCAGTGGAAGTCATTGCACAGATGTGATAGTGTTCAATCTCGCCGTCTGTTCTTACACATGGGTTCGGAGCCGATCCTCGGCTCCGTGTCGGCCGCTTGCAAGCTCTGCATCGAGAAGAAGCTCGAGACAATCTAATACCCACAATCCCCCTCTGCCTTTACCTCAGATCTAGTTTGCCGCTGCTGCGTTCGCATCGCTGGGAGCTAGCTCGAGCATCTTGAGATAAGATATAACTTTATTTTTGTTATATTTTAGAAAAAGTTGTTCTAAAAGTACCTTTAGGTATACTTAGTGTATGTGTGTGTGTAGGTAGAATTTCTCGGTACCGTTAAATTTATTTAACTGGTTAGAGTTTTTCGGGGCCTACTACCCCCTTCTTAAATTTGACAACCGGACTGACATATACATCGGATTTGACTTGTTTCTATTGGATTTGTCTTTTATACTGGACTTGACTTTTCTCTTTCCTGTAAAATGTCTGAGAAAATTAAATCAGGCTTTAAACGTTGTCAGTGTGGCCAAAAAATGTCAGTTACTGACAACCATAGTTCCTGTGTCTACTGCCTTGGCCCTCTCCACTTACAAGAGGACTGTTCAATTTGTCACTCTTTTAGTGGGAGGGTCATGACAGATAGGCGCAGGAAACTCATGGACAGAGGGTTATTAAAACCTTCCTTTCAGGAGGCTCTGGATGCTACAGACCAGGCATCCAAATCCTCTAAGGAATCGAAGACGTCGGAGCCCAAGTCATCGGCTCCGAGCTCTTCGAGTAAAGTTAGATCACTGGTTCCACAGACTTCGGGGCCGAGTGTTCAACTGGTGTCGGTTCCTGAGCCTCGAGTCTTGGAACTGGTGATGGAGCTCCCTCCCTCGACTTTATTGAGGTCGGCTCCGTCTTCGGTTCCTTCGACCCGTTCTTCTTCTAAGCTCTCTGATGTCGATGTGGATCGTGTGGTGCAGAAGTTATTGGAGCATTCGGCCCTATCCAAACTTATTTCAGTTTCCACCCAGTTGGTGTCGAAACTTGAAGGCCTCCCATTGTCTCCATCCGTTCCTCCTCCGAGACCTGTCCAGTCTTTGGAGCCGGAAGAGGTTGATCTTCTGATTGTGGAGCCCTCGGGTCCAGAACCGTCCTTTTCTCGGTCTGTTCCTCTCACCTCGACTCCGTCGGACCCGGTACCGGAGTCTCGGAGCCGACGATCTGTCCTTGGTTCCGGGGCCGAGAGTCGAACTGACGTTTCGGTTCCGACTCTTCCCCTCGGGGCCTCGGCGCGGATCGATTCGGCTCCGTCCTCGGGGTCGATGCCTTCGGTGCCTGTTTCGGGGATTCTTCCCATTTCTTCAGAACTGGGAGATTCTTCGACTCGGGACCCGGGGGCTTTCAATCTAATGAGGAAGGTGTTGTCTACCCAGACAACCACATCAGTAGAAGCAACCTCTCCTCCCCATAAAGGGCCGTTATCCTCCTCTGCACCCACGGCCACATCCAAGCGTCGAGCACCGGTGTCTCAGCCACCCCTGGAGGGTGCCCCCTCTTCCTCGGAGGCTTCTTCGGATGCTCCCCACGAAGAAGTCCCTAGGAAAAGATTGTGTAAGAGGAGACACTTAGATTCTCCACAAGAATCCTTGACATCCGATACTGACTTAGATGAGTCAGAAGGGTCCCCTAAGTCACCTTCAGAAGATGTCTCTTTTTCTGACATATTGGAGATCCTGAAACAGAGAGGTGACTGGCAGTCCCTCCCCCCTTCTGAGGATGAGTCAGTCTTGCTGAAGGCATTTGGTGCTCGCCCTTCCTCCTCCTGGGTCACTCCGCCTTCGATGAATTAATGGAACTTATTGCTCAAGGGCGTGGAGGCTCCTGACACAGTGGAACCAGTCCCTAGGAAACCCAATAAGTATATCACTGCACCCCAGGACAAGACTTACTTGACAAAAGGAGTTCCAGTGGACGCTATGGTGGTGGCAGCGCCACGAAAAGGAGATGTCGGAATCTTCCTCATCTGTCCATCCCCTAATAAAGATTCTAGGACGATGGACAGGTATGGGAAGCGCATTTTAGTTCAGCGGCTTTTTCCATGCGATCCCTGAACTATTTGACCCACTTTACACGATTACAGAGGATCTAGTCAAAGAGTTGGGAGATACCCTCCAGGGTACTACAGATGCTGCTGTCTCAGAGAAAGTGACAGCGCAACTTAATACCCTTACATCTATTGTGAACTCGTCCATGAGGCTGATCTCTTACGCAGCCGAAGGTTCGAGTAGGGCAGCAGCTTCAGCGATTGCTCTTCGCAGACAATCCTGGATGCGCTTATGTTCATTTGCGGAAGCCTTCAAGTCTTCCTTTACTAACGCCCCATTTGACGGTGCCACTCTTTTTGGCCCCAAAGTAAAGGAGACCCTTACCCAGTGTGAACAGGAGGGAAAGACTCTGTCTGCTGTCGGAGTCCGTTTTTCCACCCCAACCAGACCGTACCCCAAGGGGCAACGTGGTGGAAAAATGTGGTTTCGAAAACCCCAAGGATCTTTCCCAGGCACACAGGGTGATGCCCCTTCTAGAGGCAGAGGAGGGGGCAGAGGTGGAAGACGCCGCCCTGGTGGCAGAGGGGGTCCGCAGAATCAAGGTGACAGGGATACACTCCCTGGTAAACCTTTCCAGCACTCCTGAGAGGAGGCCCGACTGTCCTGCTCTGGAGGCAGTCAGGGGTCGCTTAGCTTTATACCCTCAGGCCTGGCAAAACATAACTACAGACAAGTGGGTAAAAAGCGTGGTTACCAGAGGTTACAATATACCATTTCTATCCTATCCCATTCCAAAGAAAAGACTCCCAGATGTACCGCCCCATCTGCGAGAGCCAGCAGCTATAGAAATTTCAAAGCTGCTAGAAAAAGAGTCATCCAACCAGTCCCAGCGGACCAGAGAGGATTCGGGACTTACTCAAGGTTCTTTTTAGTTCCAAAGAAAACAGGGGACTGGAGGCCCATTCTGGACCTAAGCGACCTCAATACCTTCGTCAAAAAAGAAAAGTTCCGAATGGTCACGCTTCAATCGATCCTTCCATTCTTACGGAAGGACGACTGGATGTGCTCAATAGATCTGAAGGATGCATACTACCACATCAAAATGGCCAGGGCATCCAGGGATCATTTGCGCTTCCGGCTGGGGGCCAGTCACTTTCAGTTTTGAGCCCTGCCCTTTGGTCTGACCTCAGCCCCCAGGGTCTTCACCAAATGCATGGCAGTGGTAGCGGCTCACTTGAGACGCCAAGGATTCCAGGTGTTTCCGTATCTGGACGACTGGCTCCTTTCTGCCACCACCCAGCGTCAACTAGTACAGGCCAGAGACTATACTCTTCAATTGTGTGTTCACCTAGGAATTTCCGTAAACTTCGGAAAATCCTTACTACAGCCATCACAGAGTATCTTATTCATAGGAGCGGAATTAAACACACATCAGTTAATTCTAAGACTTCCTCCAGAAAGGATACTTTCACTTCAGACTCACATACGTCTTTTTCTCTTGTCCAGGAAATCCCCAGCAAAACTGGTACTGAAGGTTTTGGGACTCATGTCAGCTTCTCTTATTGCAATACCCTTGGGAAGGCTGCACATGAGAGTCCTACAATGGCTACTGTTTGCACAATGGTCGTTCCAACAACTACCTCTAACACACGAGATTCTTATAACAAACACATGCAAAACACACCTAAACTGGTGGCTTCAAACGTGCAACCTTTCCAAGGGGAGACCATTTGTGCTACCCACGCCTACAGTTACGGTGACCACGGACGCTTCCCTGATAGGGTGGGGGGCATCTTTCAGGGACAGACAGTCCAAGGCGAATGGACCAATTTAGAGTACAATCTGCACATCAATGTTCTAGAGTTGAGGGCAGTGTTTCTAGCGTTGCAACACTTTGCTCCCCTTCTTCCTCTGGGAACTATTGCAGTTCAGACGGACAACATGTCGGTAGTCTGGTACATAAACAAGCAAGGGGGAACCAAGTCCTATCAGCTATGCAGAGAGGCCATGAGAATCTGGCAATGGGCGGAGTCCACGGGTCGCTTTCTAATAGCAACGCACATCCCGCGGTCATCCAACGTCATAGCCGACAGGCTGAGCAGAGCAATTCTGTTACCGCACGAGTGGTCCCTAAAACAGTCAGTTGCGAAAAGATTTTTCGACGTGGGGCCAGCCTTCCTGCGATCTGTTTGCGTCTCCAATGAACGCCAAATGCAGGAGCTACTTTGCCCTATTACCCCCTCCAGAGGAAGTCCCCAGGGACGCACTGATTCACGATTGGCCCCCGGGACTCCTGTACGCATTTCCTCCATTCCCCCTGATATCAAAGTTTCTCCAGAAAGCCAAAAACCTACACAGGACAATAATCCTCATTGCCCCATTCTGGCCTCGTCAAATTTGGTTTCCCTTCCTGAAGACACACTGCATTCGGGGACCCTGGATTCTGGATCCAGAGCCAGATCTATTGACTCACTCGTCAGGGGCTCCCCATCCCGCGCTCTTGTCCCTACATCTAGCAGCTTGGCTGCTCCAATTCCCAACTTAGCCAGGTCTGATCTTCTTTCGCCTGCAGTTCAGAGTATATTAGTGGCTTTTCATAAAGCTTCCACTACTAAAACATATTCTAGTAAATGGAAGCGATTTGTATTCTGGGCGAATACACAGCAAGTGGATCCTTTTATAGCTCCTTTGAATAAAATATTAGAGTTTTTAACAGACTTGTTCCATCAGGGTGCTTCTCCTGCCACATTAAGAGTTCAGTTGGCTGCCATTTCTAATTTCCATGTGGAAGAATGTGGGGCTCCTGTTATGGCCCACAGACTTTGTAAAGCCTTTTTAAAAGGGGCTTTTCATATTAGACCACCAATTAGATCTCCTACGTCACCTTGGAGTCTAAACTTATTGTTATCTAAGTTAATGTTGCCCCTTTGAACCAGCCTCCTCTTGCCCATTGAAATTTTTGTCTTGGAAGACTCTCTTTTTGGTAGCCATTACATCCGCTAGGCGAGTATCTGAACTTCAAGCTCTCTCCATTAAGCACCCTTATTTGATCTTTCACTCTGACAGAGTTTCTCTTCGAACTAATTCATCCTTCCTTCCTAAAGTTTGTTCTATTAATAATATTAATCAGTCCATTGAATTACCCACTTTCTTCAAGAATCACTCCAACAAAATGGAGTATATGTTGCACAAATTAGATGTTCACAGACAGCTAAGGTTTTACTTGGATAGAACAAAAGATCACAGAAAACTGATCAACTTTTTGTGGCCTTTGCTGATAACAGGAAAGGAGTAGCGGTTACCAAAAGAACTCTTTCTAAGTGGTTAACGGATTGTATAATCTATGTCTATGATTCTTCAAATCAAACTCTTTTGCACAAACCCAAAGGACATTCCACAAGGTCAGTGTCTACATCCCTGGCTCATGCAGCCCGCCTACCACTAGACGCTATTTCAGCGGCTGCTACTTGGTCTAAGCCACATACATTCATTTCTCATTATAAGGTAGACAAGGTTTCTAGGGACAGGGCAACCTTTGGTTCCACTGTGCTCAAGAAGTCCTTCCGTGAGTTCCTCAGGAACAAGGAGCTAGGGACGCTACCCATGTGTAAGAACAAACGGCGAGATTGAACACTATCACATATAGAAGTTATGTCCTTACCATAACGTTCCATGTGGAGTGTTCATCTCGCCTTTGTTCTTACATTCCCACCCTCCCGCCCTTAGGAAGAACGTTCAGTTTGGTGCCTGGCCTGGGGCATTCTGCTTCTGCATTGCAGTTGTTGTGTATATAGTTGACATGTATATATATGTGTATATGTGTATATATATATATAGACTCTTAGTTCTGTGCATATGTGATGTAAGCATGAGTGTGCTCTCTCTGGCTACTGGTTTGCTTGCAAACTAGATCTGAGGTAAAGGCAGAGGGGGATTGTGGGTATTAGATTGTCTCGAGCTTCTTCTCGATGCAGAGCTTGCAAGCGGCCGACACGGAGCCGAGGATCGGCTCCGAACCCATGTGTAAGAACAAAGGCGAGATGAACACTCCACATGGAACGTTATGGTAAGGACATAACTTCTATTTATGCACCCTCCTCCACCAGTGCAAATGATGATAACTGTGCCCTACCTGTTATACCTTATGATTTGTTTGCCTCTGTCTGATGCACAGTATGGCCAGCCTATGTATGCACAGTCTGGTATTGGTTTTGCATGCATCATCACTTGTACTGTTGTGTATTTGCTGTGGCAAAGTTTTTGTCATCTGCTGCCTCTTTGTGATTGCCATGGCATACTGCACCTTCCTCCATCTAGAAAGTTAATCTGCTGCTGCTCAGTCCTCCACTGAGCTACTCATCTTAATCAACCTCCACTGACTGCTGTACTGTAATATAGTCAGCCCCTAATAGGCCTCACAGCTGCAACTTCTGACTAAGAATAATATTGTGTAAAATGGCACAATTAAATCATTTTAGTGCATGTGCCAGGGTCATACTGAAGGGCACCACTGGATGCATCCAGTCAGTGACAGCATGTCTTCAGCAACCTAAATGCATGTTCCAAAATGTCATGGATTTCTGATAGGGCATATTTCTAAGTATTGTCTGCCATAGCCAGAGGAGTTTGGATGGGTGTCATCAGCTGTGGCTCCAGGGTATACCAAGCATCATTACGAAGATGCCCCTGGGGAAGTCACCCCATACAAAGCATTTGTAAAGATCACACGTGCAATATGTAAGAGTCATGATAACTGCTGGGGTGGCCTGCAGACACATTATAAATGAGACAATGTGAATTGCAGACCACCTAAAAATTGGAGTGATACATTTTATGTTTCACATACCTTCTTCCCAAGTCATCAGGTGGGGCCTTTATTTCATTGTGGGTTTAGTCTATGCCTCCATAATGAATCCTCAGGAAAATTAGTTATATCTAGAGGTCCTACATGGCATTGGCTCTCTCCTATGTGGTACGTGGGAACCACATATGCTCCCCCAAATACTGCAGCATGACATTGAGAAAATGAATGAGTATTCTCAAGGCAGCTGTCTGAGATACCTCTAGTGTGCCCCCTGTAGGTCAGTGAAAGGTCTCTACAGCTAATATATGTAAATCCAAACATACCTTTGTATCCACTGGCCTGGGTACTCCACTACTCCCAAAGACCTGCAGATGAGGATCACACATGTCTACCACATGAGTAACCACATGGTGTTGATCTGCAATCTCAGTGTCATGAAGGCCATAAAATGTCAGGCGTGTACAGATGGTATGGTATTTTTGAAGGCAACAATGCACACAACCATAGTCTGTAATGACAATAACAGCCTGATGCATACATGCGTTAACTGCTGCTATGGCAAACCCTAGCATAACTCTGTGATTCTCCTGCATGAAAGCAAGGATTTTGTTCCTGTAATTAGCACTAGTATGAGACCACAATGTTGTACTCTATATTCCTAAATCACTCTGGCTTATTTTACCTCATTTGTATACACTGACTCCCTTATTTTAATACTATTGCTTACTACTATCTTATTATCTTGCCTTTAGCATATACTTCCAGCAGCTCTGCTGCTTGGCCTCTACTTTCCATACTGAGGGTGTCGTTGAACTGAGCACACCCTCCTTGTGGCCACTCACTGTGCACAAATTGCTTATTATGATGCAGTGAATGTTTCTAAATCACAGCCAATGTATTGCAGTTCCCCTCTATAAAAACACACAGTTGGAGACATGCCATTAAGAGCGACTGCTTATGGGTTCATAGGTATATACTAGGCTAATGACCACCAGGGACTTTATAAGCCTAGCCATCCAATCCAACCCAATTGTTTCCCTATGTATCAAGGGCCTTTATTAAGAGGGGGTATGTTAGAAGTTTCTAGAGGTTATGTGGGGGGTTCTCATTTTGACATTACTGTCTGCATCTGTCTATCAGAGATATGGGGGCTAGACCTGGGGTAATATGTCTCTATTTCTGCTTTCAGGCATGCTGAGAGATAATAGCAAACTTAATGAAAAGAGTTATTAATCGCTAGTATTCTGCAATTCATCACATTCTACGCAACATCTGTGATTTTTCCATACGTAAAACTTACAAATACTTGTCCACTAATTTTAATAATACAGTTTATTGTGTCTTGCATATCTATAGCAAGAATCCTGAGGAATCTCCATTATAGAACAGTAAATATCTATTTTCTCTTCATCAGTTCCATATTTCTGTGTAGTAAAGATGACACATTTTCAGCAGTGTAGCACTTTTTTCTGAAGCAGGAATTGTTTAATATGCCTGACTTTTTATTACATCATGCTTTGAAAATGTAGAATGTTTTGGATGCTGTTTTACAGCTCTCATTAGTTGAATGAAATAAAATGGGTTAAACAAGACGAATATTCAGTTCTGTTGAATATAAACTACCAAATCGTACTCAGCTGTGTGTCTGTTACACTGGGACTTACTTACTGCAGTACAGTTTACTCCTGATAGGATAGCTAAAGTCCACATGGTTCATGCATAGATCAAACAGCTTGGTTTGCATGAAAATTACTCAAAGGTGAACCAGATTTTTCCTGAAACACTGGAATGCATACTGAAATGGTTGAAAGAACCTGGCCATTGAGAAAGACAAAAATGTGAATGGTTTACATATAGCATATAATTCAATAGTCTGAAAAAAGTATTGACTAAATAAAAGATTCTGAGTCTACCAAATAAAGCTTAGCATGTTATGTCTCATCATTTGTATAGGAAGAGATGGGGGAGTGCTCCTTTACACCATAAAATATGGCATACAGAGGTGTATGACTTTTGCTTCAAGATCCATGAATTTAGAGGAACACAACTAATCGCACATAAAGAAGGAAGATCTTTATGTAGTTCAAGGTATGAGGATGTTAATGACAGGCTATCACCTTTGGCTATCAGTTTTTTTGCCTGCATCAATGAATTCCACCTGTGAATGTAGCACAACTACAGCACTTGGCTTGATTTCTGAACCAGTAAGTAACTATAATGCAGTCAGAATATCCAAAGAACAAAAAAATCAGTCCTGTCCGAGGATTTGTTTTTCTTCATCATGTATTATATCACTAAAGTACATCCTGCTGGGATTATTTGATCAAATGGGGCTTCATTAACAAGTTGTTAATAAAGCACAATATAGCCCCACCATTTCTATTTTCAGTGCTGCATTATTAAAATGAATAAAGGCATGTGAGTTGTTCAACTCACACCTTACAGTGTCATACCTGCACCAACATTACTAAGGGGGTGGGGGATACATGAGACACTGGAGAATAGTGTCATAATGCACATAACAGCCACCAGGGCTTATTCTCTTAAGTGCTGTAATGGCATTAATGATAGTATGGGGTAGGGGGTGGGGAAACCACTAGACCACCAGGGCTGACCCTTTAGAGTGCCATAATGACACTGATAATGTAACATGTATTGAAGGGTGGGATGATACAATAAACCACTAGGTACTAAGTCACACGTGCCATAATGGCACTAAAGGATTATGGGTGTGAGGGGACCATGAGACAGTAGAGACAGGTACAGGGACTGTAGTGCATGTGTGTGTGTGTGTGTGTGTGTGTGTGTGTGTGTGTGTGTGTGTGTGTGTGTGTGTGTGTGTCTGTGTGAGAGAGTGACTGGGAGGGGGATTCCACTGCCTGGTACTACCACAATTGCAGATTAGCCATGATCTGCATATCACAATTGTACGTGTGACTCAGCAAACATGAAAATTAGCCAATAATAAGGTCCAACCTAATTGCGGCTGGCATGGTCCTGAATTGCAAATGGTACATTGGCTCACACAAGGGCTTTTAATGAATTCCCTGGTTAGTTTATGAGCGAAAGCCCTGCTTAGCCTACAACCACTCAGAAGTTCCTAACCTCTCATTAGTCACCTTTTTAATTGCCCAAATACCATCTACTGTTAACAATGGTCAGTAAAATACAACTGTTATAGTATAACATAACTGTTATAAAACTGAGGAAAAAACAGATGACTTCACACTGAGCAACATGTTAATTTCAGCTACCCCAGTGTGAATACAGAAACTGAGAAAAAAAGAGTGCCACTGGCATTGTTATTTAGGCCAAATTTAGTCTCTGGGTAATAATTACACCACTTGGATGTCAGGAATGAAGACATTTGGAGAACCTGAAAGAAAAACAATCAGAAAAGGTGAGGAGAAAACTCTGGCAGGGAAGAATCTTGCATCTGTTCAACAAAAAGTAGTTCTAGTTTTAGCTTTGGTACTGAAGATGGCCTTTAGTAATTTGGAGGAAAAATGTACTCAGTGGTGTGTAAAATAAATGAAACATTGAAGGAATATATCAACAGAAATAACAAAAGGCTGTAATAACAGAATAAACTTTAACTAGGTATTCAGATGCACAGATAAAACTACAAAAATCAGAAGATGAAGTGAAGACAAAGTTAGCTGAGCATTAGGTTTTTCAAGAAGGGTGTGTCAAAAAATAGCATCATTAGAAGACACGGTGCACAGATAAAAATTGAGGTTTTCTGCTTTGCCAGAGAAACTGAAAGGAAGAGTCTGTGTTAGCAACTGGAATGGTGCTCCATAGCAGTAGGTGTTAATTGAAAGGACACATCATGTGTATGTTCCAAACCTGGTCAAGAGAAATTGGCCAAGAATTATAATAGTAAAGATGCAATCCTGCCAGCAGAAAGGGTTAATTTTGACAAAACTGTGGCAGAAGGACAAAGTACTAAAAATTGGAGACAGTAGAGTGTTTGTGTGAAATGATTACTCACTGTACGAGGCAGAAGAGGAGTAAATTTATTCCAGTAATCATGGAATGTCAAGAAGCTGATGTGAGATTCAAGCTGCTGTATCCAGCTGTCTTCATAATATTTTTTTTTCTGGAGGTCAAATTCATTTTTGATGCAGAACATACTAAGGAGGAAATACAAAAGTTTATCCAACAAAAAATGAACTATCAAACAGAAGGGGACTCTGCTTCTTATTCTTCTGATAATAAAGATCATAGAGTGACTATGCCAGTGAAACCTTTTCCAGTGGCCCAATGTAAAATGCTTGAGAAGCAGAGAAAACTAATTGAGTTGACTAGAAGAACCAGGAGTACATTGGAAATGAGCTAGCGACTATAGTTAAGAGATGTAGATGAACAGGAAGAAGAAGAGCAACTCAGAAAATAATAAATAAATGTGAGATTACAAAGCATCAATCATATTTGTGAAATATCATGGAAGAAGAAAACCTGGGAATATTGGACTTTTCTGACTTTGTTAAACTTGTATATGACTCCAAAACATATGCCTTACTTAGTGTCATTAATGTTTGGGAGAACATTGGAGAGGGGAAGAGGAAGGAAAGCGGTAACTGTAACTAAAACAATTTTTGTTCTTAATAGTATTTTTATATATAGGGTGATATATGTAGTGCATGTTATATTGTAAAGCATTTTCAGTTGTTTTTGTGTTTTATATGGATACTAAAGTAAACAGGTGCCCTTTCCCCCTTCTTTCTTTCTCTTTTCTTGTTTAGTTTTACGAAATGTAAGCACTATAATGTAAAAAGAGAAGAAAGCCTGGACAAAATCATGTTCAATTTAATAGGCTGTAATCTTAGGTTGTTGGGGTGAGATATTGGTTGTGAAAGTATACAGAGTACAAAATAAGTAAAATGGGTTTGCTTATTCTTACTGTTGCATAAAAGGATGACTACATTAAGGCCCTTGGCTTGATCTAACTACAAGTTTTAAGTGAAAGCAAGTAAATAAAAGAACACCGGATGTAATGAAAAGTTTTCCTTTAGCAAATGAATGTTCACAGTGTAACATGAGAAGCTTGTAGCTGAAGGCAACTGTGTAGCTGGTTTGCATATTTCCATGGAGACAATCTGATAAGATGGCAATAAAACAGAATACTTTTCTTTTTTCAATGGCCAACTATTTGAAGATGTACATAGTTTTGTGTGTTTATATAAAGTTAATATATTATTTTTGGGCTGCTTTTTTAGGACTTTCATTAAAACAAAAAGTCTTATAAGATTTGACATAGGTTCAAACTTATATGGCAAGAAACAACTGTATAAAAGTACAACCTGCTAAACATTAGTGTGTGCATGTAACACAAAAGCTGAAGCTAGACAATTTAAAAGAAGCTATTATACATAACAGGTGGAAATAAAAACTTTTATCATAATGGCAACACTTTCCATTCTATCTTTGAACCAGAATGGTCTCACAGGTATTTACAAAAATGAAAGCATAGTGAACTTGTACTAAGAAATGTAGAGTGTAAACAGCTATGTTACAGGAAAAAGATTTGGGAAGAACTAAGCATGTGAATTTGATAAAGATTTCAGGATGGTTATTCAGTGGAATATCTGGAACAAAGGAAAAGGAGAGTACTTATATTTATTTATTTTACATTTGTTGACCGGGAAAGTCCAACTAGGTTCCACAGAGCCTGTTTTCAGCGGAGGCCCAGGGAGAAATGCTCCAGATGCATGTCTTTGGAATGTGGGAGGAAACCGGAGTACCCAGAGGAAACCCACGCGGACACAGGGAGAACATGCAAACTCCACACAGAAGGCACCCCAGCCGAGAATCAAACTGGAGAACCTCTTGCTGTGAGGTGACAATGTTAACCACTGCACCACTGCGCCGCCCAATTGCTAGAGGAGCTGTAATAGTGTTAGAAGAGGAAAAAGATAATAATGGCAGATTTGTAGTAGTAAGGGACTACTGGCAAGGGAGGAGGATTACACTGGCATGCATTTATATTCCACCTAAAATTGCTACAATGGAGCTTCATAAAATCCGGGGAGAAACAATCAGCTTTCAGCAGGGAATATTACTTACATGTGGGAACTGGAATTTGATTGGCAACAGTAAAGATGTATCTGGGAGGCCTAGAAGGGAAAATATAACAAAACACTTTAGATTAATGAAGACTTTTATGAAACTGTTTGGTATGGAAAATGCAAATTCAGTAGTAGGAGCTTGGAGACAATTTACATATTATTCCCCATAGAACAAAACTTGGGCTAGGCTAAACAGTAATTATATTTCACAGGAATATGTGTATTTAACTGAAAGTCTTGATATGCAGCCAATAACTATTTCAGATCACATGTCAATAATAACGAAAATCATAATGCAGGGTAATGAAACAAAAATGCGACACTGGTACTTCCCCACTTATCTGTTAAACAGAGAGGAATTTCAGGAACGTGTAATGACAATTATTCAGGAGTTATTAACGAAGACAGAAATTTCTTCAGAAAATATAGCTAAGAAGTGGGATAAAATGAAAGTGGAGTTTAAAAATAGTGTACAAATAAAATAAAAACATATATGGTTAAGAAATAACAAGAATTATTTAGAGGGACTGACAAAGGTTAAAGTATTGCAGAACAGGGGAATCTTACAGATCATGGCAGAGCTGCAGAGTACTAAAGAGAAATTAAGGGACTATGTGGATACATGCTTTTAAGTAACTGTTTTGATGATAACTGTAGCAAAGGGAGATACTGCCAACACAGCTGTCTGGAATTTTGTAAATAATTATATGTCATTTGTGAATATCAACATGATTTATATAAAATGTTTGTGTTACAACTGTATTAGAACTGTATGTCATGTATTTCAAACTTGTTCTTATAGACATGTCTGTTAAAAAGGTATTTTATAAAGTGTTTGTGTTTAAAATGCATCCACAGTGTGCCCTGCTGGAAGAGAACAGAAATTACATCTCCGAAATGCAATTCTGGTGAACACCTATACATGGACACCTAATCAGCAAAGTGATTAGCTGAATTTAATAAAGGCAAAGGCATAGTTGGCAAACAACAGAACTTTGCCCTTTTCTCCACTTTAGTGCGATCTTAAACTTATCATATATAGTTAGGGGGGTGGGGGGCTAAGCCCCCCACTTAGGAGGATTCAATTCCATGTAGATGTTGGTACAGTGTGTTGTGGGCAAGTATTTCCTTGCCCTTATTAAATCCAGTGAAGGTGTTGATGTATAGGTGTTCACCAGAATTGCATTTCAGTGATATAATATAGATCTGCACTATTGTAACTGTCTAAATGTATATATTTTAACAGTGGAAACTGTAATATAAGAGGTTAATTTCAGTCCAGAAAATTTTAGGAGAATAACTGAAATTAAATTACTTTATAGCTTATGCAATAAAAGATGGTATTGTTCAGTTTTCAAGGCAGCTAAAGACATAGAGTCTGTGCTGATAAGCTTTCTGTATTGTCTTTGGAGTGAAATAATTACTACCTCTGAAAGCATGAAGGAATGTAATTGTTTTTTGAATTCCAGCATCTGACAAATATCTGAGGTCTATGTATTTTTACAGGTTGCTGCTAAATACTGCCAGCTTCCAGCAGTGAGGGTTTCACCTGGGAACTAGAGTCAGATACCAAGAAATGATGTAATTCTCCAAGCTATCTCAGCAGTAATATTTGAGATATTAATCTAAGAGGTCTCTTAGTGAGACAGAGCTTTCTGTGTTCTTTCTTGGGCCTGACAACAACTAGAAGACCCATTAATCACATCTGCCTTGCTCCATTAGTACGTTATTAGGTTATAGTATAATTCTCTTAGATTCAGTCAGCAATATAGTTTAGATATTTTTCTTTATTTATTTGAGTCTGTCCTGCAATGTTGTTTTAAATATTTCCTGTGATTTTGAACTCTGATGTCACTGCGAATATACATTTAGTATTGTTTTGTTATTTTGTTATTTAGTATTAAATATATTTAAACCTTTCATTGTGGTTGATCTGTGTAGAGATATTTAAGTTTTGAGAGCACTTGCATATTTATTTGGTGACACTGTGTGGGTCACTCCTAATAGCCTTGCTCTTGGTCAAACTACCATTTGTGTTAATATTAATATTACATAGTAAAATTGGACACCTTTTGTTAAGGGCCTTAAAGTAGCTGATAAGGAATGACTGGTGGCATTAATAACTACCTTTTAGTCTGGGCAGAAGGTGGTATAGCTATTAAACCTGTGCCAGCCTTTCCCAGATGTGTATGTGAAAATCAAATCTTCAAAAGAGTGTGTGTGTGTCAGCTACTTGGGTGGGGATATGAAGCACTGGTTGGACAGAGATGATGCTGGAGATCTTGGCTTGGTCACTCAGCTAAGATCTCAACTCTATAGCTGTGCCAGTGAGGAATCTTACTGGGGATCTGGAGAAAGAGGGAGAAACCAGCCCTGGACTGACTGTGGTCTCTGTATGCTCTTAAGTGAAATTTCACTTGATGCAGAGAGCTGCATCTGGAAATACTGTGTGTGTACCTATCATCCTCCCAGTGTATGTTCCCCCACTGGTGCCAGTGGTGAGGGCTAAGACTCCTTGATTAGTGGTCCAGTGGTTGGGTCATCACATATTGTTTGGCAGTGGTGGGATATCCACATCACATTTTGGTGGGCAGTGGTGTAGATATTGAATTCCTGTAGCCTGTAAATAGTGGTCACTAAAGAAGATGTTTGTACTCTCAAGCAGTCACACAGTGAACATTCATAGTTTCATATCACAATAGTTTTATTTATTTTTTTGCTAGCTTAGTTAGTCAGGAAGAATAGACAAAGATGTCAGCAGAGGATTATGGCCAGCTGACAAGTAACCAGCTGGCTGAGATGTGTCAAGCCAAAGGAGTGAGGCATGGCAGCCTGACTAAAAGAGAAATGATTGCAGCCTTAACTACAGCTGCATCACAGACCAGTAACTAGGAAGACAACCAGACTGGCCTTGTGGATATACAACTTTCAGAAAATGGACAGTTCAACTTTGCCTCAGAGGACTTAAAAATCAATCTGGAGTTAAAGAGACTTGAACTGGAGGCCAAATGGTTGGAAACAAAATCAGCAGAGAGACTGCAGCATTTGGAGACTGAAGAAAATGAGTTACTGAAGTGCTTGAAGGCTGAAAAAAATGAGAGGCAGAGACAACATGCAAAGAAGATGCTGACTCTTCGCCAGGGTCATGGAGGTAATCGGGAAGGAAGTAACTGAACCCCGGAAGTAATAAAGGTCAGTAAATTTCTTACACAGTTTACAGAGGGTGATAATTTTGATGGTTTTATTCATATGTTTGAAAGGATATGTAAACAGTATAATGTTGACCAAGGGTTCTGGTTCCTGACCCCCTTACTCCATGGTAAATCTGTAACTGCTGTTTCTAAATTATCTGATGCTGATTGCTTAAATTATAATACTGTTAAAAATTGTTTAGTAGAGTGTTTTAAGTTAGTGCGTGAATATATTGCTGAGTTAAGCACTTATTTTCATAGGTGGGTGAGTGAGTGTCAAGTCATCACTTTTTAAAGGTTGGCAGACCTTTTGGTGAGGGAACAAGCCCTTAGCACTTAGGCTGAGGACATGAGAATCTGGTTGGCAAATAGAAAATGTAACACCACAGCTGAGTTGGGAAAAAAGGGAGACCTATACCTAGCGAGCAGGGCATCACTGCACAGGAAAGGGATTCCCAGTGCTACGCATGGGTCTAAGGGAACCCATGCCAAAACTGCCCCAACAGAGTCTGCCAGCAACAGGGGAAGTCACTAGTTTAAGTACATGACCAGAATCAATGGTTAAACATTTTAAATGTAACCAGTAGGGCCATGTAGCATATAGATGTCCACAGAGGCAAGATGGGGAACAAAAGGTGGGGGAGCCAGTAAGTGGGAATGACATAATGCCAGCAGTAAGTTGTCTGGAGACAACAAGGGTATCAAACTACCACAAGAGGTTATATCCTATCTTAGTGGATGGGAAACAGGCCACTGCTAAGAGAGACTCAGCCTCTGACCTAACCATTGTAAAGCCTGCAATGGTTAAAGAGGAGCACTACTTGCTTGGGCAGTCTACTCCAGTCAGAGCTTTAGGAGGGACCCCATTCCAAATACCTTTGGCTAGGGTTCACCTTGACTGGGAGGATGGAAAAGGAAGCAAGCAATTAGATGTGTTTGAGGATATCCCTGCAGATGTCCTGAGAGGATATGATTTTGATAACACAGTAACTTGTGTGCATGCAGTTACATGCAGTCAGGTTTGGAGACAAGTATGTGGGTCTGGTAGCCTGGGGGGGGGGCCCAGACAGACTGCACACTTGAAGCCAGGACTGATGAGGTGGTTACTTCAGAGAGGGGGCTACCCTGTAGCAGTGAGACTGAAGGTGAGCCACAGCTGCTGGGTGACACTGATGTGTCCTTGGACAGAGTGATGCAGGGGTAAGTAGTAGTACCCAGGCTGACAGTGAGGCAGAGGTGTCGGAGGATACCAGACTTCCTGTGGAAGGGAGTGGGGAAGGTTTACAAGGAGAAAGTTGAGACAGGCTCAGCTCTCAGACCCTAAATTACAAAGGAAGGGGAATCTGTATAGTGGGACAAAGGGTTACTGTATAGAGAATGGACTCCTGAGGGAGGGCTAGAGGGTGAGAGAATACAGCAGTTGGTAGTGCCCAGAGCCTACGTTCTGGCACTTCTAGCCATAGCCCATGATATCTCCTTTTCAGGTCATATGGACATAAAATATACCAAGAGACATATTATGCAGAACTTTTATTGGGCTGGGATTTCCAGGAATGTAACAGGGTACTGCAGGACATGCGAGTAGTGCCAAAAGGCAGGCAAGGCAGGATACAAGGTCAAAGCTCCTTTGATGCCTTTGCCTGTGACTGAGGAGCCATTTCAGAGGGTAGCTTTGGATATTGTGGGGCCTCTGAGTACCCCAATTCCACAGGGAAGTAGTATATCCTATTACTAGTAGATTATGCTACCAAATACCCTGAGGTGTTGGCTCTGTCATACATCGAGGCAGAAAAGGTGGCAAATGCTTTGTTAGAGAGTTACAGCAGGGTAGGTTTCCCAAAAGAAACACTGACTGGCAGAGGTGCCAATTTCATGTCAGACCTGCTGGCTTGTCTGTGGGAGCACTGTGGGATGAAGCACCTAAATACCACCCCTATCATCCCCAGACTAATGGTCTTGTGGAGAGGTTAAACTCTACACTAAAGATCATGCTTTTAAGGCATCTACCTTAGTTCAATTTAAAACTAGACTCAAACAACATTTGGCACTTAACTGGCTATGTCAATGTATCAAGCCTGGCTAACTCTCTCTAGAATGTGTAAAAATCTGTTAACCAGTTTACTGTGTAATTTAATTTAATCCTGATTTACGCTCGGGATTAACTCTAACCTGTGGAACTTGTTTAACTTGCTTACTTATGTAATCACTGTAAATAGTCTGTTTGTAATATGTAATGCTGGTATTATGTAATGCTGTATCTGCTTACCCTTGGAGCTTTTCTCCCCGGGCCTCCGCTGGAAATGGACATGCATCCAGTTGGACTATCCCAGTCAACAAATGTAAAATAAAAAATAAAAATAAAATGCTATGGGCATTTGAAGACCAGTTTAAGAGGGAGAAGGATAAATATTTGCCCCATCTGTTGTATGCATACAGAGAGGCGCCCCAGAGATACACAGGTTTCTTACCTTTTGAGTGGCTGTATGGGCATAAGGTGAGAGGACCTATAGAGTTGATTCTGGATGAGTGGGAGGGTGAGTATGAATCCCACAAGGAGTCTGTTGTGGCATATGTCCTAAACCTCAGGATAAGGAGCAGGGAGCTCATGGGCTTGGCCCAGGAGAATCTGGCAGAAGATCAACAGCAGAAAAAGTTATGGTATGATAGGAATGCTTGAGCTAGAGAGTATGCCATAGGGCAGCAGGTTATGGTTCTTATTCCTGTCAGACACAAGCTGCAGGCAGCTTGGGAGGGACTCTTCAAAGTGGCAAGGAAGGTCAGTAATGTTAATTACATGGTAGAACTGCCATGCAGGATGCAGGGTCACAAACTGTACCATGTTAACATGATGAAACCTTACCATGATAGAAAGGCCCTTGTGCTGAGTATTTGCAGTGAATGGCAGGATGAGACTGAGGGGGATCTAGTGACTGATCTCAGTGAGGCTCAGACTGACACCTCAGTGAAATGGGTAGCAATGTCCCAGCAGCTATCCCTTACCCAGGTCCGAGAAATCCAAGCAGCATTACAGGAGTCCGGGGGCATGTCTACTGGGAAACCAGGGTGTACCCACATGGTGCAGCCCCATGTGAAATCAAGACCCCAAAAGCCTATTAAGCAGGCCCCTTATAGGGTACCTGAGAGAGTCAAACAGACTCTGAGGGAGGCGATACAGGAAATGTTGGAAATGGGGATAATCCAGGAGTCCAGCAGTCCCTGGGCCTCCCCAGTGGTGCTAGCACTGAAGAAGAATGGCAGCATCAGGTTCTGTGTGAACTACAGGAAATTATATAGTCACACAGAGCCAGATGCTAACGCCATGACTAGGACAGATGAAACCTTAGAGCAGCTGGGTGGGGCTAAGTATCTTACCACTATTGATCTAACCAAGGGCTACTGGCAGGTGCCCTTGATTCCCAATGCTAGAGTGAGGTCCGCCTTTGTTACTCCTTTCAGCTTGTATGAGTTCACAAAGATGTCTTTGGGATGAAAAATGCCCTAGTGACTTTCCAGAAGCTGGTAGATTGTATTCTAGCAGGAGCAGGATATTTTGCCCTTGCTTACCTGGATGATATTGCCATCTACAGCCATTCCTGGCATGAGCACCTTCAGCATGTCAGGGAGGTGCTGGGCAGACTACAAATGGCAGGGCTGACCATTAAGCCCAGTAAGTGTCAGGTAGGTACGGCAGAGGTCTCCTACCTGGGACATAGAGTGGGGAGTGGTAAAATCAGGCCAGAACCTGCCAAAGTGGAAGCAATTCATGGCCTGCCTCATTACCAAAAAAGAGCATTCTTAGGGACAGCAGGGTACTACAGAAAGTTTGTTCCCAATTATAGTACCATAGCTGCTCCCCTCACAGACCTGACATGGAAAAACATGAGAAGAGAATTTCTGCACCACCAAGCTGAAACACTGTATTGTAATAATCTCCACAAATAACAGCGTGTTAGGCGTATGTACGTATTTCTTGAAACAAATTATAGATTCCAAGATCTTTCAATAAATATGGTGAAACAGCAAGTCTGTTTAGCAATTAAGTCAGCACTTACTTCATAGAGTTCTCATCAGCTGTGCTAACCTACTTTCACTCTTAAGTTGTAGTCTTGGTTGGTAGTTCCCTTAAAAACTTCAGGATTAATGCCAAGTAAGCAAATGTTTTCCAACTGTAAACTGAAGCCCTTTTTCATTAGTCCAAGTGTCATTAAAACCACAAAATTTTTTTATTTCACAGTTTAAAACAACGCTTACTTCCACAGGGCTCTCATCAGCTATGCTGACGTGCTCTCAGTTCACAATAATAATTCTGAATAATAGTTTTCTTTAAAAGCTTTAAAATGAATCCAAAACTAAAAAGCTCGCTCTGGTGAGCTTATTTAGTAAAACACACACAAAAAGCTCTTTCAGCTGTTAACCTTCTTCAGTTCGATGAAATCTCAGTTTCTTAGTTTCAAAATATAAAATAACTACTAGCCATTCAGATACTTCCATCTACACACACCTTTTTGTGAACTAATCATGTTTCTTTTATTGAGCACTTTATTTTGGTTTAGCTGAGACACGCCTGTTTCTTAGGATTGGTTTTAAAGGGACTACAGCATTTATCCCAGGTGACTTGTGTGCCTTTAAGTTCAATATCCATTTAATTTCTTTATTCTCCATAAAATGTTTAATATCACCTCCCGTGTTGGATACTGGCATGAATTCAATAACCTGAAAAACAAAATTATGTGTGGGATGGGCTATGACATGATTTGCTAAACTATTTTGCTGATCCCGATGAATAATATCCCTTTGATGCCTTAGAATACGTTCTTTAAATCGCTGGTTCATTTTTCCAATATAAAATGCTGTACAGTCCTTACAGGTTGCAATGTAGACCAGATGTTGTGAGGTGCATGTGGCTGAGAATTTAAAATTAAAATGTTGGCCTGATACAGGATGGATGAAATTAGGTTCAGTGTTAATATATTTACAAGTCTTGTGTCATCAACATTTCTTAGTGCCCATGACATGGGGAGGTATAGTACTAGTCGGTCCTCCTTTATTACATAATAAACATTTTAAATTCTTCCTATTTTTTAATGTAAATTTTGGCTGATCTCCCACTATGTTCCGTATTTTAGTGTCTTCCATAAAGACCGGCTAATATTTCTTCACCACTTCACATATCTGGGGTTTATCTGAGCTATATGTCAGAGTACATGGAAAAACAGGTCAGATGAGGTAGTCTGGACCCCAGCATGTGAGCAGGCATTCCAGAAGCTTAAAGGAGCTTTGGGAAGACCTCCTGTGTTAGCCAGTCTAGATTACAGCAAAAATTAGTTGTGCAGGTGGATGCTTCAAACCATGGGGGCTGAATTCAGCCAGGTTTCCTAAGAGGGAAAAGAGGTACCTCAGCTGTAGGCTCCAACTCAGGGAGGAATGCTATGCAGCTGTAGAAAAGGAATGTCCAGCCATAGTTTGGCACTGCAGAAACTTCAGCCTTATCTGTATGGAAGAAAATTCACTGTAGTTACACAACACAATCCCTTAACATGAATACATCGAGCTAGCCTGCAAAATGCCAAGCTACTAAGGTAGAGTCTAGAGTTGCAGGCATATGATATGATAGTGCAGCACCAGAGTGGGGTTAGCAATGTCAATGCAGATGGGATCTCAAGACAGGGAATGGGGTAATGTATTCCCAGATAGGCTTATCCCTCTCAAACAATGTTTCTCAAGGGTCACTGGAAAAAACAGCTTGAGTCTTCAAAGGGGGTAAGAACTGTCACAAAGAGAGATACTGCCAGCGCAGCTATCTGGAATTTTGTAAATAATTATGTCATTTGTGAATAACAACATGATTTTTATAAGATGATTGTGTTACGACTATTAGAACTGTATGTCATGTGTATATCAGACTGATTGTACAGACATGTGTTGAAAAGGTATTTTATGAAGTGTTTGTTTATTTATTTATTTAACATTTGTTATCCAGGATAGTCCAACTGGACAGCAAGTGTCCATGTTCAGCGGAGTCCTGGGGAAAAAAGCTCCATAAAAATGTAACAGAATAAAAAACATACAAATCACATGAGCTTGAAATTACAAAATGCAATAGAGATGAAATTACAAAATCAATAAGCATGAAAATAAATATGACAATGTATAGAAAAAATGTTTACAAATTGGATGAATGTTACAGAATAGAAAAACATACAAATTACATGAGCATGAAGTTACAAATGCAATACAGATGAAAAAGAAAAATATGACAATGCATAGAAAGAATGTTTACAATTGGGTGGTAGAGGTGTTATAATAGATAGAAATATAATTTAGCAGTATTGCCAATTCCTAGGTTGAATGAACAAATGTACAGTATATACTGTGGGCAACTTATCAAAATATCAATTTACATAATCACCCACTACTGGAATGGATGAACAGATAACATTTTGTACAATATTTACAATATTTACAGAGAGCATCTTAGAGACAGTCAGACAAGGTGTTTCATAGCCAGAACAGTATATAATATGTTTGTATAGCAGCCTTGACAGAGCAAGCACTTGTGTGTGTTAGTGCTTGAAATGCATCCACAGTGTGCCCTGCTGGAAGAGAACATAACAGTACATGCACTATTGTAACTGTCTAAATGTATATATTTTAACAGTGGAAACTGGAATGCAGGAGGTTAACTTCAGTCCAGTAAATTTTAGGAAAAATAGCTGAAATTAAATTACTTTATCGGCTGTGCAATAAATGATGGTATTTTTCAGTTTTCAAGGCAGCTGGAGACACAGAGTCTGTTCTGAGAAGTTTTTTGTATTGTCTTTGGAGTGAACTAATTACTACCTCTAAAAGCATGAAGGAATGCAATTCTTGTATGACTTCCAGCATCTGCCAAAGATCTGAGGTCTATGCATATTTACAGGTAGATGATAAATACTGCCAGCTTCCAGCAGTGTGAGTTTCACCTGGGAACTAGAGTCAGCTGACTATTCCAGCAGTAATATTTGAGATATTAATTTGAGAAGTTTCTTAGTGAGATAGAGCATTCTATATTCTGTCTTGGACCTGACAAGAACTAGAAACTCCATGCACCACATCTGCTTTGCTCTATTAGTAAGTTCTTAGGCTATAGTATAATTCTTTTAGATTCAGTCAGGAATATAGTAAAGCTTAGTTTAGATATTTTCTTTCTTTATTTGAGACTGTCCTGTAATGTTGTTTTAAATATTTCCTGTTTTTTTTTAACTCTGATGTCACTGTGAATATATATTTAGTATTGTCTTGTTCTTTTATCTATTATTAAATATATTTAAACCTTTCATTGTGGCTGATATGTGTAGAGATATTTAAGTTTTGAGAGTATTTGCATATTTATTTGGTGACACTGTGTGGGCAACTCCTAATAGCCTTGCTCTTGGTCAAACTACCATTTGTGTTAATATTAATATTAGATAGTAAAATTGGACACCCTTTGTTAAGGGCCTGTAGGTGATAAGGAGTGACTGGTGGCAGTAATAACCACCTTATAGTTTGAGCAGAAGGGGATATAGCTAGTAAACCTGTACCAGCCTTTCCGAGGTGTGAGTGTGTGTGTGTGTGTGTGTGTGTGTGTGTGTGTGTGTGTGTGTATGTGTGTGCATGTGTGTGTAAATCAAATCTTCAAAGAGCGTGTGGGTCAGATGCTTGGGCAGGGACTCAAAGCATTGGTTGGACAGAGTGGGTGCTGGAGACCTTGGATTGGTCAGTCAGCTGAGATCTCAACTATATAGCTGTGCCACTGGGGAGTCTTATTGGCTATCTGGAGAAAGAAGTGAAAAAATAGCCCCGGACTGACTGTGGTCACTGTGTGCTCTTAAGGGAAATTGTACTTGATGCAGAGAGCTGCATCTCGAAATACTGTGCATGTACCTGTCATCTTCCCAGTGTACACCCCCCACTGGTGCCAGTGGTGAGAAATGAAGCTCCTTGATTAATGCTCCAGAAGTTGGGTCGTCACAATAACTCATAACACAAAAGTTTTTAGCACAATGGCTCAGGCAACAGAAAGTAGAAAGGGTTGTTGCCAAGCTTAGGGAGCCTATAACAAGGAAAATAAGCAGAGATCCTGTAGAAGTATTAGAAATATTTTGGAAATTTTATAAAAATCTGTATAAAGCAGAGAAATATGGAAATCAGTAAAAAGTATAAATGGAAATGTTTATGGAAAAATTAAATATGCCAAGGCTAGACATAGATGTGGGTCAATTATTAATAATTAAGGTAAGAGGAGATGAGATAAAACCAGTGATGTATAAACAATCTACAGGAGAGTCTCCAGGAATAGATGGTATTCCTGTGGAATTTTGGAAGCTAGGAGGAAAGAAAGTGATAAAGATCTGGAAGTTTTTGATTAACAGTTTTTTAAAAAACAGGAGAAGCACCGACATCATGGAAGAAAGCTGTGCTGGCTATAATACCTAAGGATGGTAAAGACTCATCAGATACAGTTTCATATAAGCCAATTTGAATTCTAAACCATGATTATAAAGTGTTTATGTCTATAGTGGCTAAAAGAATGTCAAAGGTGATGACAAAATTGATAGCTGTGGATCAGTGTGCTTTTGTAGAGGGAAGGCATGTATTTGGCAACATTAATAGAACAATGATGATCCAGAAGGAAGAAGAATTCAAAAAAACACCACTGCTTTTGGTGGGTCTTGATGCAGAGAAAGCATTCAACAGAGTAATCTGGGATTTTATGAGTAGGGAAATGGAAGCATTTGCATTTCCTGAATCAATAAGGTCAATTTGGAGGATATATGAAGGATCAGAGGTGATAATTAAGGTGAGGGGTGGGGTTCCTCTGGATAAGTTTTGTTTGAACAAAGGAAACAGGCAGAGGTGTCTTCTTTTCCCTCTGTTACGTGTATCATAGTTAGAACCATTAACAAAGAAAATAAGGGACTCAATTCAAGGATATAATTGGTATGGTAATCAAGAAAATTTAGCTTTAGTTGCAAGTGATACTATTTTGTACCCGACAGAGCCAGAAGAGGGTATTTTAGTGTTGTGGAACATTCTGAGACAGTTTCAAGTCTTTTCTGGATACAAAATTAATGAAGATAAAACAAAGTCAATAGCTGTAAACTATGTACCCACACATGAATTGGTTCAACAATACCTCTATTTATGGGGACATGATTAAATGAAGTACTTAGGGGTATTGGTTAGAAAGGATTCTGTTATGGCAGCTAAGCATATGTGGGAAAGGACTAAAAAGATAATACAAAAACTGAGAAATTGGAAGCTATGTTTTATGGATACGGAGAGCAATATGCAAGCAGTGAAAATGTTTTAGTCATTTTAGTTTTATACACAGATCAGGTATATTTTTATCAACTAGAAAGGAAGCTGTGAATAGCAATTTATAAAGAGTTGAAGGATTTTATCTGGGAGAGATGGAGGACAAGAGTCAAGTGGGCATATTAATCCTTCCAACAGGACAAGGTGGTTTGAGATTACCAGATCTGAAGGGGTATTTCAGAGCTACACATTTAAGGTTCCTATACTTAGCACAAGCAGAAAGCTATAATTTAAAGTGGAAAACGATACTGATAAAATGGGGAGGAAGCTCAAGAAATAAGGAGAGACTGGGATTTTGTATGCTGATCCTTAAGGACTATAACAACAACAGTACAGAATATTATATTCATAAAGTATAACTAAGCCAACACAAGAATGGAGAAAGGAGATTCTGCCAATATAATTTTCTGCAATTAGGGGCACACAGAATAGGAAGAGGCGACTGGAATTTACTGGAGAAAACTGTTAAAGGAACCAATGTGTTGGGATCAAATAATTAGAAAGGGAAAGGTAACAGAATGAGAAGAAGCCAAGAATACATTTTGACTGCAGGTTAGAGATTGCCTTCCCTATCAAGATTGATATCAGAGTATATTCAGACAGAAAGGAACAGGGGACCCCTAAGTGAACGACCGGTGCTGGTAGAGTTTTTAGTAGAATCTAAAACAGAAGCTGCTGTTAAAAAAGGAATAATTAGTAGGGAATATAAAATATTGAATGATAACTATAGGAATTAATCAGTGCAAGTTAGAAAGGATTAGGAAGAGAAATTAGATAAGCAATTCACAAACAAACAAAGTATATAAGTATGGCTACCAAATATGCTACAAAGTGTAGAAGATTTATGATTTTTGTTCAAGAATGTTTGCATAGGCATTTCTATACCCCATGCAGACTCCAAATTATTTTCCTCAGGCAGATTGCAAATGTTGGAGGTGTGATGGAGAAGAAAGAGATCATTTGGAACATTGTGATGGGGAAGAAAGAGATAATTTGGAACATATTTTTGGGAGTGTAATGAGCTGGCAGACTTTAATAAGTCCCTGCAGACTACTCTGTCAGAAATACTGGGTGAGCAAATGGGGTGTAACTAAGGAATTATACAACGACCCCCCCATTAATATTCCAAAACATGTACGCTGATTGGTCAGCATGCACGTTGTAAATCAAAGACTTATACTAATGGAAAAAGGTCCGGTCGCCCAGACGTTTTCCATTAGCATGTCTTTTTTTTTTTTTTTTTTTTACAGCAACGGAGAACGCAAGATCTCCGTTGCTTTTTAGAAACTGTCTCGCTATGTTAAAGGAGTTTAACATAGCGAGACAGCTTTAAAAAAAGTAACAGAGATCTTCCTTTCTCCGTTGCTTTTTGTAAAGCTGTCTCGCTATGCTAAACTCCTTTAACATAGCGAAACACTTTGTAAAAAGCAACGGAGATCTTGCTTTCTCCATTGCTTCCACCTACAGCTCTGATGTACTGCGTAAGCATACACATGCACAGTACATCAGAACTGCCGCAGAATACCAGACAGCTGCGGAAGGGCAGCACGGAGGCATTATACAATGCCAATATTTAAGAAAAGTAAGTATTTTATTTCTTAAATAATGTCATTGTATAATAGCAATAACCCCCTTCTGGGTGTGGGTAATGCTGGATTTACCCATGGTTGTCTTTGTTTGGCCACTCGGGCTTCGCCCTCATGACCAAACCACACCAACTTTGGGTAAATCCAGCATTACCCACACCCAGGCATGGGTTATTGCTTAAATAATTTTTGAGCTGTGATACAGAAGCAGAATTGCCTGGACATAGTAAGCCTTGCTGACTTTAATCCCTTTAGTTTTCTAGACAAGTCAATTATATTTTTACCAACCAGAAGAAAGGTTGTGGGTAGTAATTAATAAAGAGCTGAACAAGATTATCTGGGAGGGAAAGGGGGCAAGACTCAAGTGTGATAAGTTGTTCCTTCCAATATAACAAAGAGGTTTAGGTTTATCTGATTTGAAATGCTATTTTAGAACTACACAGTTAAGGCTATTATACATACAAGTGGAAAGAGATGATGATTAAACAAGGGGGTAATTCAAGAAATAAGGAAAGAGTGGGATTTTGGATGCAGATCCTTAAGAAGAATAACAACAGACATACAGACTATTATAGTCATAAAGTAGCAGAATATACACTAATAACTAAGCCAACATGGGAAAGGAGAAAGGCTAGTCTGCTGATAGGGATAACTGCAATTAGAGGTACTGAGACTATGGAAGAGTGGGCTGGCATTTACTGGAGGGAGCTGGCAAAAGAGGCAAGGTATTGGGAAGTAATAATTAGAGAGGGAAAGGTAATAGAATGGGAAGGGGCCAAGAAGACATTTGGACTATAGGATACAGACTGTCTTCCTTATCAGGGATTGATATCACAGTACAGGCAAAGAGAAAGGGATAAGGGAATCCTAAATTAAAGACTTGTATTATAGCAATAACCCACGTCTGGGTGTGGGTAATGTTGGATTTACCCACGTATCGGCAAAGAGAAAGGGATAAGGGAATCCTAAATTAAAGACTTGTATTATAGCAATAACCCACATCTGGGTGTGGGTAATGCTGGATTTAACCATGTTCCCAAGTGACCAAACAAAGACAACCTTGGGTAAATCAAGAATTGCCCACACCCAGACATGGGTTATTGCTATTATACAATGACATTATTTAAGGAAAAAAATAATTACTTTTCTTAAATAATGTCTTTGTATAAGGGTGACGTGCTGTCCTTTGTCTGCTGGACATTTCCTTGAGCTGTATCTGATGTACTGTGCATGCGTTTGGGACTTGCGTTCCCATACATATCCAGTACATCAGTGCTCGGGAAAGTAAGCAACGGAGAAAAAAAGATCTCCATTACTCTATTTTTCTTTCGTGTTTTTTTTTTTTTTTTTAATTAAAAAAAAAAACTTTAGGGCAGTTTAGGGGGTAGGAGAGCGACAACATGGACAAAATACAAGGGATATCAGGTACATGCGTTTAGTTTTAAATAACGTATCTGATTTCCCTAGTATTTTGTCCATGCTGCCTCTCTGCTATGTCCGGAGTCTGGACTACAGATTTTATTTTTATTTTTTAAGAAATAAAAATAAAATTTAAAGACTATACCGACGGAAAAAAGTCTGGGTGACCGGACCTTTTTCCGTTGGTATATTTTCGGATTTACAATGGTCACGCTGGTTGGGCTGGCCAATCAGCGCGCACATTTTGGAATGTTAAGGGCCAGTCATTGTATAATACTTGAGTTTTTATATGAATCTAGAACAGGAGCTGCTGTTGAAAAAGGAATGCTTAGTAGGGTCTATAAAATATTGCACAGCAAATATAGGAATCAATGAGAGGAAGTCAGAAAAGATTGAGAATAGAGATTAGATAAGTGATTCACAAAGAAACAACAGAAGGGCATATGTATGGCCCCCACATATGAAACAAAATCTAGAAGATCTAGAATTTTTGCTTGGAAGTGTTTGCATAGGCACTTTTATACCCCAAGCAGATTTCAAAGATTTTTTTCTCAGGTAGATGGCAAATGTTGGAGGTGTAATGGGGAAGAAAGATGTAGCTGGGAGCACATGTTCTTGGTATGTAATGAGATGGCAGACTTAAAAAATTCCCTACAGAGTACTTTGTCAGGAATATTGGGCAAGCAAATGATAGTAAACAAGGAAGTTATTTTTTTTTAGCTGGGATACAGGATCTGAATTGTCTTGACATAGTAAGGTCTTGTTCATTTTAGTTCTGATGGCTGCCAAAAACAAAAACTATTACTAGAAAATAGAAATCAAAGTCTAAACCAACCACACTAAAAGTAATGAATATAGTAACAAAGATAAAATAGCTGGAAGTGGGATCATTAGAAATATCTACGAGCAAATTGCATAAAAATGGGAATTGTGGGAACAATGCATGCAGAATAATGTTTTGGAGGATGAATGAGGTTTAAGAAAAGACAGGAATCGAATGAACTATGTATTGTTCGACTGACAATGACTGTACAGAAGGTTATATGTGATATATAATGTCTACAACGGAAAATATGTCAGCATGGTTTGTTTTCATTCATATAAATGTATGATTGCCTGTGTCATAACTGATAAATCAATAAAGCTGTTTCTTGTTTAAAAAAGAAAGATGTTACATAGGTTCAAATCGAGATGAGAAGAAACAACTGTATAGAATACCAGCCTTCTAAACTGTGTAAGGCCCAAAGGTTGGAAATACACATTCAAAAGAACTGTCATGTATAATGGGGAACAACTTTCCATCATATGGCTACTCTGTCCATATTATCTTGGAATGTGAATTGCATTGTGGGTACAGACAAAAAGGAAAGAGTATTAAATTATACTAATAAATGTAGAGTGCAAATAGCAATGTTGCAGGATGCACATTTGGATAGAAATGAGCATGTGAATTTGACAAAAGAAGGATATCAGGATGGATATTCAGCGGTAAATCAGGGACAACGCAAAAGGGGATTAACCGTACTAATTGCTAGAGGGCTCCAGTAGTGATAGAAGAAGGAAAAAAGACAATAATGGTAAGAATGTGGTGGTAAGTGGCTATTGGCAAGGGTATGCCGGTATGTATTTATATTCCACCAAAAACCTGCTGTTATGGAGCTGAAGAAAATTGTGGGAGAAATCATCATCTTTGAGCAGGAACTATTATTTATTGGTGAGGACTGGAACTTGATTTGCAATAATGACGATGTATCAGGGGACCTATAAGGGAAAACATAAACAAGAGGATAGATTTCTGAAGCAATGTATAAAAATATTTTGTATGCAAGGTGTGAATTCAGTAATATGAATTCTGACAGATTTTACATATTGTTCCCCAAGGTACAATAACCGAGATAGACTAGATAGAAATTATACTTCACAGGAACATGTGCATTTAATTGAAAGCTCTGGCACACATCCAATAACTAGTGCAGATCATTCACCAATAAAAGCCAAGATAAAAATACAGGGTAATGAATAAAAATGAGACACTGGAATTTTCCTACATACCTGTTAAAAGGAGAGGAATTAAGGAATGGGTAGTGGAAACATACCTCCCAACCATACCAATTTTACCGAGTGTTGGGGTCCAAATAATGGGGTGCCACGATTCCTGAGTGGAACTCTTTAATTTTCAAATTTCCCAGCTTTTTTATTTGAATTTTTTCTGGCTTTTTGACCGCACGTGATGACGTCAACTCAGTGAAACAGTCTGCCAGCCTGTCGGAATTGAGATCAATAATGTGCGTGCATTTCCAGCTGCGAGGGAATGGAACAAGGGTTCCTTAGCTGTTACAAGTTCTTTCTGGTTCTGAATTTGTTAAATACAAAATGGACTGGAGTATGGTTATACAGAATTCATTCCAAGACTTCATTTCAGCACAAATTAGCAGTGTATACAGTTGTAGAACAGGTAGGTTGTCCTGTGAATTATCCAGAATTCCTTCTTAATGCTTCTCTGAGCAAAAGCAATATAGAGATGCTGAATAATGACAGGTTTTATCTGCTCCACCGCACTAAAGAATTATTTTTTTCAATGGCCATCTACCACATAAGCAAAAGCTGTACTACGAGTTCTAACCACATTCAGGGTGTATGTTGCAGGCTGAAATTTTGATTAATTAGGAATAATGCATAACAATACAGATTACATATAGCTATAACCTGGAAAATGTTTCAATTGTTAAATGGCAGATATAAATAAATGCAAATAGCATGTAGGGGAAAATGTCCCTTTTGAGAGATGAAGGTTAATCTAAGAAGAGTTGTCACATTTATAGATGACTGCATGGCATTCTGGGTATAACTGTTGTGATGAACCAGTATTTGTTGCCATCTTTGGCTATATCGAGGAATGTGAAGGAAAGTGTAGTTTGCTATGTTTTTGTATCCTACTAGTAGAATGCAACAAAAGTAATTGAAACAAAGCCTTGGATAAATGTATTGAAAGGTTGTTGATTGCAAATTGAACCATGCAAGATTTTTGAAACCAGCCAGACGCAGTGTTTTAGATTATTGGCATCATTGTTATAATTTAGGGCAGTAGGGACAGTAGAGTTCTAGCAAAAATAGAGAGCATATTGTAAGCTCTGGCATTTGGACTTGTGTCTTGTGAGGTAGGGGGGATGTGAAGTGGTGTATGTGGGGTGGAATTAACTCTCTCTCCATGATAACTGCAAAATTCAGGACATGAATATGTAAAACCAAATTTAGAATCACTCAAATAGTCTACAATGAACAGACAGAGAGAGAGAGATTGAGAGAGAGAGACTGCAAAACATAATTGACAGTGCATCACCTAGGGGACCTGGGAGAGCTATTACAATCAAACTGATTTGCCTACTACCTACTTATAGGTGGATTTGTAGCAAGTTGATAAGTTTAGAAAAAAACTTTGCTGACTTGGACTGGAGAAGATATAGGAGGATGCAGGAAAGCAAGATGTATATAATCTGGTCCCATGGAATTTGAGTTTTTAATTTTACTTATGGCAGCAGTTATCAAACATGAAATCATAAAAGGGATGTCTCCGCTTATTTCTATAGCACCCTGGCATATTCTTTGCTTATAGTGATACAGCATAGCCGCCATGTCCTATGGGTGGATGATCACTTCATTGCTGACTGACTGCATTTTATGATCTTTTCTCCACCTTTCTAATCTGAATTAATGAACACCTTATTACTGCTTCTGATATTTAAATCAAGTGGAGTTCATCAACAGACCTGGAAGAGTTGATAAAAAAGGCAGCAGTTTCATTACTTGATTTAATTTAGAATTGTTTCCATGGCTATAAAACTTTCTGAAAGCCAAGTAGCACCTCCATTTTTCTGCTGTGTATTTTATGAATTTTGTGCCTCTATCATTTTTTTAATTTGTCTGTGTATTTAGTGCTTTAACAATATATATTCATGAAAGCAGTATTAAATAATAAAAATCATTTCTTAGAACTCATTGGTATCTTAGAAAATAATATCTTATCTTAGAACTCATTGGTGATATCCCAAGCAGACGTAATCACATCCTACTCTGTGTTATGGTTCAATCAATAAAATTCTTCTTTCTAAATTTCTGAAGACAGGCTTTCCCGGTATGCATGCACTACAATAACTGTCACCCTTTGTAAGTAAATTCTGTGACATAGTGTACACACTCTCTCTCACCTGTACCTTTACACTTACCCACTCTCTCCTTCTTAAACCCTCTCAATCCCTAATCATTACTTCCCCTCCCATACACATCAGGTAACCAAGTAACTGAACTGGTCCTTATCTGTCCCATTTAAGACTTGACCCAGCCATAAGGACATAGGTCACATAGACAAACCATTTAGTAAGAACTACAAGAAAAACACAACAAAGCTAGAGTGTTTCTCTGTATGGCCAAACAAATCCACATATGCTGTACCGACTTAAAACATGCAGTTCATCTAGTTTTTTTGTTGTGCATTTACAGCTATTGAGTTGGTCTGATAAAAATCAGAGTAAGTCAAGCAAAAAAAATGAAACTGAAAATAAGTTTGAGAAGCTGTGTAAGATGCCCATGGCTTACACTACTGTGTGTGTGTGTGTGTGTGTGTGTGTGTGTGTGTGTGTGTGTGTGTGTGTGTGTGTATATATATATATATATATATATATATGTATATATATAAATAATGTGTGTGTGTGTGTGTGTAAGTGGATTTTTATGATGGAAATGTTCTGAATTGGACAGTTTTGTCATTATTGGTTCATGCATTTTGTTTCATTGCCTACTGGAAAAAATGTTCAAACAATAAATTTAAAATGCGTTATAAGTCTAACAAGTGTGCTGTATTATACAAGGAATATAATTTAATAAAGTCAGGAAGCTGTATCAAAGAACACGTGTATATTTCTTGTTTTGTGTGCAAGCGGCCTATGATTTGAAAACATTCCAAAGGTAATCTTTATCCATCACTGGCCAGATGCATTTTCTTTGGATGTGGTGTGGGTTTCAATGCTGTTTCAATGAATGTAAGTTTCAAGGGAAGGGAAGTTTTAATGCTAAGTCTATTTTCATTGTGAGACAGTATTGCTGTGTTTATCAGATGTCTATTAGTGTTTGTGCATTGTGCTATAAAATGTAAAAATAAAATCCAAATAATCATTGTAGAAGTAAAGCAGTATGCACATTAGTGTTTATGGTAAATGGGATGAAACAGCCATGTAATGGGACATTGGAATGGCTGCAGGGGGACTCTGGTGCCATATTTTGGTTGTCTGTTCTTCAGTTTGCATTTGAAAGTTGGTATCCCCCAATTGGGATTACATAATTATGTATGCAAATTTTATGTTAATCAGCGTGCATATTTGCACCTATTTTTCATGGGCCTTGTCCAGATTTTTTCTATGTTTCCAGGTTGAGAGGTATGAGTGGAAATTATTTGAGAGCTATTAGGGAAGACAGAAATTTCTTTAGAAGGGATAGCTACTGAGAGGAATAAAATGAAATTGAGTTTAAAAACAGGGTAGAAATAAAAGAGAAGGATATGGTTAAGAAGTAATAGGGACTATTTAGAAAGGCTGACACAGATTACAATATTGCAGAGTAAAGGAAATCTCATAGAACAAGAAGAGGAGCAAATGCAGAGTGCTAAAGTGAAAATGGATAATATCATGGATAATATTCATGATTTTAGAATAACTTTCTGTTAAGCAACTATTTTTGATAATGACTTCAGAGCACAATAACTTTTTGTACAATAACTTAGGCAACAGAAAGTAGAATGTTTTTTGCTAAAATTAGTTGCCTGTAACAAGAAAACTTACCAGAGATCCTACAGTGGTATTACAGATATTTTAGCAATTTTATGAACATTTGTATAAAGCAGAAGAAAATGGAAATCAATAAAGAAGCACAAATAGAAATATTAATGGAAGACTTGATTATACCAAGGTCAGAGGAAAATGAGGCTCAAAAACTAATAGTTAACACAGGAGAAGAAGAGATAAAGTGATGATGCGTGGTAAGTCTACAGGAAAATCTCTAGAAGCAGATGGTATTCCTGTGGAAGTTTGGAAGTTAGGAGCAAATAATGTGATAATGATCTGGAAGGTTTTGTTTAATATTATTTTAAAAGGAGTGGAATCACCAGAATGTTTCTAGTGGTAGGTTTCCTTGCCTCCTATAATACGGCTGCATGTCTTCAGAAAACAGGTGCTTAAAAGGTATTAACATTCTATCATTCAGGTAGTCAGTTGAAAATGTTTGAAGTTGGATAGTATTAAATGGCCTGTGAGGAAGCTTGTGGTTATTGTCCTTAGCTATTTCCAAAAGAGGCTTGAACTCCTCTTGCTGAGGCCAGAAGGGAGACACCTCAAATATCTTGAGAGTCCTTCTGAAGCTTCAGAATGACCCTGAATATTAGAGGAAGGGGTGGAAAGGCATACATGAACATTCATGTTCAAGAAAAAAGAATGCATCTGTTTTCCAGGCTGCTCACAAGGATTACTGAAGCAAAATATTACTATTGTTTGTTGTGAATGGACGCAAAGAGGTCTATTTGATGTACTCCCCACAGCAGGATCAAATTATGGAAGATCCCCTGATTCAATTTCCATTTGTTGGGGTCTATCCTGGTACTCCTCAGTTTGTCTAACATAAAGTTTTTGCTCTGACTGAAAGTATGAACCCTGTAGAGTGAGTTTGTATGGATTTGCTATATTCCAATATATCATGGCTAGTCTGCAAAGAGGATAACGTATGGAAACTTCTGGTTTATTATGTACCACATCAATGTGGTATAGTTTGTGATCACTTGTAGAGGTCCAGGGGACTGCACATGATTAAAAAAACTGAATTTGTTTATTACTGCCAACACCTGTTTGATGTTTAAGTGTTTTGGTCTGTCTTTTTTGTTGCAAACACCCTGCACATTTACCACCAAAGAGACAGCCATCAAAACAAAGCATGAGACATCCATTGTTACAGACTGTAGAGAAGCTGGAAAGTAGAATGGGAAACCTGCATTCAAACAAAAGTGGTCTCTGGAGGTAACTGGGAGGCCAGGTTAGAATACCGCAAACTTTATTGGCAACTAAAATTAGACGCGGGTAGATTTCCTGGTTTAAATGAAAATATTAATATTAGTAGTGTTTTAAAGTTGAGAATGGCCCGATTATAATAAATAATTAAACATAAGCACTTTTTATGTTGGATGGGAATTTTGACTTTTTATTATTGTTATTAGTTTTTAATAATTTTTATATTTTTTATTCTTCACTTTTTCTTGACTAGAAGAGTTTGGTTACGAAACATATGTATTATATATACATTTACTAGATTGAATATTAATTATTAATATGACCACAAGATCAAGAACAATGTTTACACTCGTGTGATAGTGGTTTATCACCACTTTTAGGCACACATAGGGTTTAACACTATTTGCTACTTGTGGTGCTATGCGATTACTGCCTCTTTTATACTTGATAGTTAAACTAATAAGAAGTGGTTCACACACGAGTTGAATGAATTAATTTGGTCATGTGACCGGGTGTTTCACTATTTAACACCTGTGAATTGATTGTATTGTATTATTGTACCTTGAAGAAGCTCGGTATTAACCGAGTGAAAGCGCTTGGTTTATTTTATTTTATTTTACCCTGTTCCATCTTAATAAAGACCAGATTTATCAACAATTTTTGTCGTAGAGTGAGTTCCGGGTCCTGTTCCTGCTGGGCAATTTTATTTGGATTCTTGGTTTTGGTTCACTTTTTCTTCTTGGCTTCATTTTTTTGTCCATGGCAGAAGGAGCGGAACAATCGAGTTTTTCTGAGACATCTCTCTTATTTAAAGATGACTCTGACACTGCTCCCGTGACACGGGCTGAATTTAAGCAAGTTATGGCTTTATTGACTCAATTAACTAATAATCTTACTGAGCAGAATTCTGATGGTGGATCAGTGTTGCCAGGGAACCAACTACAGTTTGTGGAGCCACATAGGAAACGCGTCATTTCTTCTGTGCCCAACGCGACTAACAATGTTCGTGATGAACTCCCTGGTAATGCATCCACGCGTAAAGTATTTAATGTCTCGTTATCAAGGACAGGAGCTGCACCAAGAAACAACACAGACAGCAACTATGGAGATTTTAATTTTGGCATTTGGGCTGGCCAGCAGTTTCATGTTAGACAAGGTACTGTACAGTCAAGTTCAAATGATAACATTGAGTCCACGTTTAATGGTTTAAGGGACAAACTTTACGCACTCAAAAGTAACCAACTTGAGATAGATTATCTCAAAGAATGTGTACAGGTTCAACGTGTCCCTAAAGGTCTTCGATGTTATAAGTTCCCAAACAACGCTCAACCTGGGACTATTTTTATGATAAATTATGTGATATTTTTGATAAGGCTGGTTTAGAAATGTTGAAACTTATGATTGTTGAATATGAAATTAAAGCTAACACTTTGCTAACAGAATTGAATGCTTTAAACGAAAAGGTAGTTAATAATAGTAATTTTGTCAGTATTAGGAAGAATTACAATAATGTTTTTCATGAATTGGATCAATACTGTAACAAAATTTTGAACCAGAAGATTAGAAAATTGGAGAGAGATCTTATTGAATATAGGGATGGGATAGCTTATCCAGCTTCTAATATGGGAAGATAAAATAATAATTCAAACACGGACAGGGTGGAGGAAACTAACAATAATGACAACCACCCTAGATTTGGGACAGAGCCCCTTAAAGAAGTGAGAGGATTGCAGAGAGAGGAAGGAAACACTCCCTTCAGGATTTTCAGCATCCCCCCGGCAGAGGGGGGAGGGGGTCGAAGTACCAGCAACAGGGCTGGAGCAACCCTCGGAATTAGAACTTGATAGTATTTCATCTTCCAACACAGATTTACAAGATGTTGACAGTAGGCACATAGTTTGTAGAAAGGGCAATTTTATGATCTACAACTATACAGAGTTAACACCTACTCAGGATTTCTTTGATTTATTTTCGAGAGGTTTTCACTTTTTTCCCCTACGTCCATCCATTTTAACCAACATGTTAGTAGATCTCAAGTTATTCATTAGACAATTAAACCTCACCCTATTTTTCAAAGGGCAAACTAATTTTCATAATGGACTAACTAGGTCCAGTACATTCAATCCACCCACTCATCCCTCCCTCAAGGTTTTTGAGAAATTGGTGGAAAAGGACATTAGGGGCCTCGAACGTGTTAAATATTCGATGTGCCCCACTAATTTGCACACCATGGAGACAGAAATTATTGATTTATTGAGACGTGAAGGGTGTAGGGTTATGAAACCAGATAAGGGAGGGGGTGTAGTGTTAATGTACACTGTTGAATATGAAGCTCACTTGCATAGTATGTTACAGAATACAGATTAATATGATCTGGAATCTCTAAATGAAAATAACATCGCTCACTCTAAAATTAATTTTCTTTTGCATGATCACCTTCTGCAAGGTGAGATCAATGAACGTTTATACAACTTTCTGCACGTTGATAGACCAAGAATCCCTGTCATCTTCGGGATTCCTAAAACCCATAAAAGTTTGGGTCCAATTAAATTCAGGCCAGTTGTTTCAGGTGCAGGTAGCATCACTGAACCCCTTGCCAAATTTATTGATGTTAGTGTGAAGAGATTTTTATCCTCCATTGAACATATTTGTAGAGACTCATGGGAATTCTTGAAAGGAATCAATCACCGACTGTTCAACACAGACTTGTTTATGGTCACCATAGACATTGTTGAGCTTTTTCCAAGCATTCCTCACCAAACTGGTCTGGATTGGTTTGGAGAAGTTCTGGCAACACAATCTGGATTGGACAGTAAGACTACTAACTTGGTGTTGGAGTTTATGGAAATTGTGCTTGAGAATAACTTTATTTATTTTAATGCCGAATTTTATCGGCAAAGGAAAGGGGTCGCGATGGACGCTCTGTGTGCTTCATTATATGCTAACATTGTGTTACATCACTGGGAGCAACATTTCATCTTTCATAGTCATTGGGTAGAATACATCGTACATTACAGGAGGTACCTCGACGACATCTGTTTGTTGTGGAGGGGGACAGAAGAACATTTTAGAGATTTTATTGACTATATTAACTCTAGTACTGAATTTTTGAGTTTTACTCATAAGATTGATAAAGATGCATTAAATTATTTAGATGTTACTCTTTTCAAAGACTATGTTAATCAGAAATTCCAATCAAAATTACTTAGAAAGGCCACATTTTCTAATTCATACCTTCACTTCGACAGTGGACACCCTTTTTATCAGAAAAGGGGTATTATTAAAGGGCAGCTCATTCAAACGTCTAGACTGTCCAGCTCTTTGGGAAGTTTTATTGAAGAAGTTCATACCCTTAAAAATTTATTTTTACAAAAAGGGTATCCTGGTTCTTTGATTGAAGAATTGAGTCAAGAAGTTTTAAACAATAGAGAACTTAAATATTCCCCTTTGTTAGGAAATGGACTTGTAACCCTTGATAATGAGGAAGGTGCGAAAGAATTGGATTTGAAAAGTAACTTTATTCACACTTACTCAGCTAACTCCCAGGAGGTAGAGAACATAATTTTGAAACACTGGCCTATTCTTACCCTACATGATGAGCTGAAACAATTTGTGCAGGACTGTCCCCATTTTGTTAGGAAAAGGGATGCCAATTTAAAAGACCTGTTTGAGATGAAACAAAATTGCAGGCCAGTAACAGACACTACTAAATGTGGCACCCATAAATGTGGGAGTTGTAAGTAGTGTAGTGCTATGATTAACAACAACACAGTTTACATCCCCTCTAGGAAATTTCAATTTAATTCTGATAAATATTTCAATTGTGGATCTAAGGGAGTGGTATATTTAGGAATATGTATGTATTGTTTCAGTTTCTATGTAGGGAAAACTGAGAGACCTCTTAGGAGAAGGGTTTATGAACATCTTTATGACGTTTCTAAAGGCAAGGAGACCAATGCCTTTTATAAGCATTTACAAAGTTGTAACAACATGGCATTGAAGTTTATAGTTCTAGAACAGGTATTACCTGACATCAGGGGAGGTAACTGGGAGGCCAGGTTAGAATACCGCGAACTTTATTGGCAACTAAAATTAGACGCGGGTAGATTTCCTGGTTTAAATGAAAATATTAATATTAGTAGTGTTTTAAAGTTGAGAATGGCCCGATTATAATAAATAATTAAACATAAGCACTTTTTATGTTGGACGGGAATTTTGACTTTTTATTATTGTTATTAGTTTTTAATAATTTTTAATTTTTTATTCTTCACTTTTTCTTGACTAGAAGAGTTTGGTTACGAGACATATGTATTATATATACATTTACTAGATTGAATATTAATTATTAATATGACCACAAGATCAAGAACAATGTTTACACTCGTGTGATAGTGGTTTATCACCACTTTTAGGCACAGATAGGGTTTAACACTATTTGCTACTTGTGGTGCTGTGCAATTACTGCCTTTTTTATACTTGATAGTTAAACTAATAAGAAGTGGTTCACGCACAAGTTGAATGAATTAATTCGGTCATGTGACCGGATGTTTCACTATTTAACACCTGTGAATTGATTGTATTGTATTATTGTACCTTAAAGAAGCTCGGTATTAACCGAGTGAAAGCGCTTGGTTTATTTTATTTTATTTTACTCTGTTCCATCTTAATAAAGACCGGATTTATCAACAATTTTTGTCGTAGACTGAGTTCCGGGTCCTGTTCCTGCTGGGCAATTTTATTCGGATTCTTGGTTTTGGTTCACTTTTTCTTCTTGGCTTCGTTTTTTTGTCCATGGCAGAAGGAGCGGAACAATCGAGTTTTTCTGAGACACCTCTCTTATTTAAAGATGACTCTGACACTGCTCCCGTGACACGGGCTGAATTTAAGCAAGTTATAGCTTTATTGACTCAATTAACTAATAATCTTACTCAGCGGAATTCTGATGGTGGATCAACGTTGCCAGGTAACCAACTACAGTTTGCGGATCCACGTAGGAAACGTGTAATTTCTTCTGTGCCCAACGTGACCAACAATGTTTGTGATGAACTCCCTGGTAATGCACCCACGAGTAGCGGAGTATTAATGTCTCGTTATCAAGGACAGGGGTTGCACTAAGAAACAACACAGACAGCAACTATGGAGATTTTAATTTTGGCGTTTGGGCTGGCCAGCAGTTTTATTTTAGACAAGGTACTGTACAGTCAAGTTCAAATGATAACATTGAGTCCACTTTTAAAGGTTTAAAGGACAAACTTTACGCATTCAAAAGTAACCAACTTGAGAAAGATTATCTCAAAGAATGCGTACAGGTTCAGCGTGTCCCTAAAGGTCTTCGATGTTATAAGTTCCCAAACAATGCTCAACCTGGGACTATTTTTTATGATAAATTATGTGATATTTTTGATAGGGCTGGTTTAGAAATGTTGAAACTTATGATTGTTGAATATGAAATTAAAGCTAACACTTTGCTAACAGAATTGAATGCTTTAAACGAAAAGGTAGTTAATGATAGTAATTTTGTCAGTATTAAAAAGAATTACGATAATGTTTTTCATGAAGTGGATCAATACTGTAACAAAATTTTGAACCGGAAGATTAGAAAATTGGAGAGAGATCTTATTGAATATAGGGATGGGATAGCTTATCCAACTTCTAATATGGGAAGATGAAATAATAAGTCAAACACGGACAGGGTGGAGGAAACTAACAATAATGACAACCACCCTAGATTTGGGACAGAGCCCCTTAGAAGAAGTGAGAGGATTGCAGAGAGAGAAAGGAAACACTCCCTTCAGGATTTTCAGCATCCCCCCGGCAGAGGGGGTCGAAGTACCAGCAACAGGGCTGGAGCAACCCTCGGAATTAGAGCTTGATAGTATTTCGTCTTCCAACACAGAATTACAAGATGTTGACAGTAGGCACATAGTTTGTAGAAAGGGCAATTTTACGATCTACAACTATACAGAGTTAACACCTACTCAGGATTTCTTTGATTTATTTTCGAGAGGTTTTCACTTTGTTCCCCTACGTCCATCCATTTTAACCAACATGTTAGTAGATCTCAAGTTATTCATTAGACAATTAAACCTCACCCTATTTTTCAAAGGGCAAACCAATTTTCATAATGGACTAACTAGGTCCAGTATGTTCAATCCACCCACTCATCCCTCCCTCAAGGTTTTTGAGGATTTGGTGGAAAAGGACATTAGGGGCCTCGAACGCATTAAATATTCAATGTGCCCCACTAATTTGAACACCATGGAGACAGAAATTATTGATTTATTGAGACGTGAAGGGTGTAGGGTTATGAAACCAGATAAGGGAGGGGGTGTAGTGTTAATGTACACTGTTGAATATGAAGCTCACATGCATAGTATGTTACAGGATACAGATCAATAACATCTGGTATCTCTAAATGAAATTAACATCGCTCACTCTAAAATTAATTTTCTTTAGCATGATCACCTTCTGCAAGGTACGATCAATGATCGTTTATACAACTTTCTGCACTTTGATAGACCAAGAATCCCTGTCATCTTCAGGATTCCTAAAACCCATAAAAGTTTGGACCCAATTAAATTCAGGCCAATTGTTTCAGGTGCAGGTAGCATCACTGAACCCCTTGCCAAATTTATTGATGTTAGTGTGAAGAGATTTTTATCCTCCATTGAACATATTTGTAGAGACTCATGGGAATTCTTGAAAGGAATCGATCACCGACTGCTCAACACAGACTTGTTCATGGTCACCATAGACATTGTTGAGCTTTTTCCAAGCATTCCTCACCAAACTGGTCTGGATTGGTTTGGAGAAGTTCTGGCAACACAATCTGGATTGGACAGTAAGACTACTAACTTGGTGTTGGAGTTTATGGAAATTGTGCTTGAGAATAACTTTATTTATTTTAATGCCGAATTTTATCGGCAAAGGAAAGGGGTCGTGATGGTCGCTCCGTGTGCTTCATTATATGCTAACATTGTGTTACATCACTGGGAGCAAAATTTCATCTTTCATAGTTATTGGGTGGAATACATCGTACATTACAGGAGGTACCTCGACAACATCTGTTTGTTGTGGAGGCGGACAGAAGAACATTTTAGAGATTTTATTGACTATATTAACTCTAGTACTGAATTTTTGAGTTTTACTCATAAGATTGATAAAGATGCATTAAATTATTTAGATGTTACTCTTTTCAAAGACTATGTTAATCAGAAATTCCAATCAAAATTATTTAGAAAGACCACATTTTATAATTCATACCTTCACTTCGACAGTGGACACCCTTTTTATCAGAAAAGGGGTATTATTAAAGGGCAGCTCATTTGAGCATCTAGAATGTCCAGCTCTTTGGGAAGTTTTATTGAAGAAGTTCATACCCTTAAAAATTAATTTTTAGAAAAAGGGTACCCTGGTTCTTTGATTGAAGAATTGAGTCAAGAAGTTTTAAACAATAGAGAACTTAAATATTCCCCTTTGTTAGGAACTGGACTTGTAACCCTTGATAATGAGGGAGGTGCGAAAGAATTGGATTTGAAAAGTAACTTTATTCACACTTACTCAAGTAACTCCCAGGAGATAGAGAACATCATTTTGAAACACTGACCTATTCTTACCCTACATGATGAGCTAAAACAATTTGTGCAGGACCATCCCCATTTTGTTAGGAAAAGGGATGCCAATTTAAAAGACCTGTTTGAGATGAAGCAAAATTGCAGGCCAGTAACAGACACTACTAAATGTGGCACCCATAAATGTGGGAGTTGTAAGCAGTGTAGTGCTATGATTAACAACAACACAGTTTACATCCCCTCTAGGAAATTTAAATTTAATTCTAATAAATATTTCAATTGTGGATCTAAGGGAGTGGTATATTTAGGAATATGTATGTATTTTTTCAGTTTCTATGTAGGGAAAACTGAGAGACCTCTTAGGAGAAGGGTTTATAAACATCTTTATGACGTTTCTAAAGGCAAGGAGACCAATGCCTTTTATAAGCATTTACAAAGTCGTAACAACATGGGATTGAAGTTTATAGTTCTAGAACAGGTATTACCTGACATCAGGGGCGGTAACTGGGAGGCCAGGTTAGAATACCGTGAACTTTATTGGCAACTAAAATTAGACGTGGGTAGATTTCCTGGTTTAAATGAAAATATTAATATTAGTAGTGTTTTAAAGCTGAGAATGGCCCGATTATAATAAATAATTAAACATAAGCACTTTTTATGTTGGATGGGAATTTTGACTTTTTATTATTGTTATTAGTTTTTAATAATTTTTAATTTTTTTTTCTTCACTTTTTCTTGACTAGAAGAGTTTGGTTATGAAACATATGTATTATATATACATTTACTAGATTGAATATTAATCATTGATATGACCACAAGATCAAGAACAATGTTTACACTCGTGTGATAGTGGTTTATCACCACTTTTAGGCACAGATAGGGTTTAACACTATTTGCTACTTGTGGTGCTGTGCGATTACTGCCTCTTTTATACTTGATAGTTAAACTAATAAGAAGTGGTTCACACACGAGTTGAATGAATTATTTCGGTCATGTGACCGGGTGTTTCACTATTTAACCCCTGTGATTGTATTGTATTATTGTACCTTGAAGAAGCTTGGTATTAACCGAGTGAAAGCGCTTGGTTTATTTTATTTTATTTTACTCTGTTCCATCTTAATAAAGACCGGATTTATCAACAATTTTTGTCGTAGAGTGAGTTCCGGGTCCTGTTCCTGCTGGGCAATTTTATTTGGATTCTTGGTTTTGGTTCACTTTTTCTTCTTGGCTTCGTTTTTATGTCCATGGCAGAAGGAGTGGAACAATTGAGTTTTTCTGACACACCTCTCTTATTTAAAGATGACTCTGACGCTGCTCCCGTGACACGGGCTGAATTTAAGCAAGTTATGGCTTTATTGACTCAATTAACTAATAATGTTACTCAGCGGAATTCTGATGGTGGATCAACGTTGCCAGGTAACCAACTACAGTTTGCGGATCCACGTAGGAAACGTGTAATTTCTTCTGTGCCCAACGTGACCAACAATGTTTGTGATGAACTCCCTGGTAATGCACCCATGAGTAACGGAGTATTTAATGTCTCGTTATCAAGGACAGGGGCTGCACTAAGAAACAACACAGACAGCAACTATGGAGATTTTAATTTTGGCGTTTGGATGGGCCAGCAGTTTTATTTTAGACAAGGTACTGTACAGTCAAGTTCAAATGATAACATTGAGTCCACTTTTAAAGGTTTAAAGGACAAACTTTACGCATTCAAATGTAACCAACTTGAGATAGATTATCTCAAAGAATGCGTACAGGTTCAGCGTGTCCCTAAAGGTCTTCAATGTTATAAGTTCCCAAACAATGCTCAACCTGGGACTATTTTTTATGATAAATTATGTGATATTTTTGATAGGGCTGGTTTAGAAATGTTGAAACTTATGATTGTTGAATATGAAATTAAAGCTAACACTTTGCTAACAGAATTGAATGCTTTAAACGAAAAGGTAGTTAATGATAGTAATTTTGTCTGTATTAAAAAGAATTACGATAATGTTTTTCATGAAGTGGATCAATACTGTAACAAAATTTTGAACCGGAAGATTAGAAAATTGGAGAGAGATCTTATTGAATATAGGGATGGGATAGCTTATCCAACTTCTAATATGGGAAGATGAAATAATAAGTCAAACACGGACAGGGTGGAGGAAACTAACAATAATGACAACCACCCTAGATTTGGGACAGAGCCCCTTAGAAGAAGAGAGAGGATTGCAGAGCGAGAAAGGAAACACTCCCTTCAGGATTTTCAGCATCCCCCCGGCAGAGGGGGTCGAAGTACCAGCAACAGGGCTGGAGCAACCCTCAGAATTAGAACTTGATAGTATTTCGTCTTACAACACAGATTTACAAGATGTTGACAGTAGGCACATAGTTTGTAGAAAGGGCAATTTTACGATCTACAACTATACAGAGTTAACACCTACTCAGGATTTCTTTGATTTATTTTCGAGAGGTTTTCACTTTGTTCCCCTACGTCCATCCATTTTAACCAACATGTTAGTAGATCTCAAGTTATTCATTAGACAATTAAACCTCACCCTATTTTTCAAAGGGCAAACCAATTTTCATTATGGACTAACTAGGTCCAGTACGTTCAATCCACCCACTCATCCCTCCTTCAAGGTTTTTGAGGAATTGGTGGAAAAGGACATTAGGGGCCTCGAGCGCATTAAATATTCAATGTGCCCCATTAATTTGAACACCATGGAGACAGAAATTATTGATTTATTGAGACGTGAAGGGTGTAGGGTTATGAAACCAGATAAGGGAGGGGGTGTAGTGTTAATGTACACTGTTGAATATGAAGCTCACTTGCATAGTATGTTACAGGATACAGATCAATATGATCTGGTATCTCTAAATGAAATTAACATCGCTCACTCTAAAATTAATTTTCTTTTGCATGATCACCTTCTGCAAGATGCGATCAATGAATGTTTATACAACTTTCTGCACTTTGATAGACCAAGAATCCCTGTCATCTTCAGGATTCCTAAAACCCATAAAAGTTTGGACCCAATTAAATTCAGGCCAATTGTTTCAGGTGCAGGTAGCATCACTGAACCCCTTGCCAAATTTATTGATGTTAGTGTGAAGAGATTTTTATCCTCCATTGAACATATTTGTAGAGACTCATGGGAATTCTTGAAAGGAATCGATCACTGACTGTTCAACACAGACTTGTTTATGGTCACCATAGACATTGTTGAGCTTTTTCCAAGCATTCCTCACCAAACTGGTCTGGATTGGTTTGGAGAAGTTCTGGCAACACAGTCTGGATTGGACAGTAAGACTACTAACTTGGTGTTGGAGTTTATGGAAATTGAGCTTGAGAATAACTTTATTTATTTTAATGCCGAATTTTATCGGCAAAGGAAAGGGGTCGCAATGGGCACGCCATGTGCTTCATTATATGCTAACATTGTGTTACATCACTGGGAGCAAAATTTCATCTTTTATAGTCATTGTGTAGAATACATCGTACATTACAGGAGGTACCTCGACGACATCTGTTTGTTGTGGAGGGGGACAGAAGAACATTTTAGAGATTTTATTGACTATATTAACTTTAGTACTGAATTTTTGAGTTTTACTCATAAGATTGATAAAGATGCATTAAATTATTTAGATGTTACTCTTTTCAAAGACTATGTTAATCAGAAATTCCAATCAAAATTATTTAGAAAGGCCACATTTTCTACTTCATACCTTCACTTCGACAGTGGACACCCTTTTTATCAGAAAAGGGGTATTATTAAAGGGCAGCTCATTTGAGCATCTAGAATGTCCAGCTCTTTGGGAAGTTTTATTGAAGAAGTTCATACCCTTAAAAATTTATTTTTAGAAAAAGGGTACCCTGGTTCTTTGATTGAAGAATTGAGTCGAGAAGTTTTAAACAATAGAGAACTTAAATATTCCCCTTTGTTAGGAAATGGACTTGTAACCCTTGATAATGAGGGAGGTGCGAAAGAATTGGATTTGAAAAGTAACTTTATTCACACTTACTCAAGTAACTCCCAGGAGATAGAGAACATAATTTTGAAACACTGGCCTATTCTTACCCTACATGATGAGCTGAAACAATTTGTGCAGGACCGTCCCCATTTTGTTAGGAAAAGGGATGCCAATTTAAAAGACCTGTTTGAGATGAAACAAAATTGCAGGCCAGTAACAGACACTACTAAATGTGGCACCCATAAATGTGGGAGTTGTAAGCAGTGTAGTGCTATGATTAACAACAACACAGTTTACATCCCCTCTAGGAAATTTCAATTTAATTCTAATAAATACTTCAATTGTGGATCTAAGGGAGTGGTATATTTAGGAATATGTATGTATTGTTTCAGTTTCTATGTAGGGAAAACTGAGAGACCTCTTAGGAGAAGGGTTTATAAACATCTTAATGACGTTTCTAAAGGCAAGGAGACCAATGCCTTTTATAAGCATTTACAAAGTTGTAACAACATGGCATTGAAGTTTATAGTTCTAGAACAGGTATCACCTGACATCAGGGGAGGTAACTGGGAGGCCAGGTTAGAATACCGCGAACTTTGTTGGCAACTAAAATTAGATGTGGGTAGATTTCCTGGTTTAAATGAAAATATTAATATTAGTAGTGTTTTAAAGTTGAGAATGGCCCGATTATAATAAATAATTAAACATAAGCACTTTTTATGTTGGACGGGAATTTTGACTTTTTATTATTGTTATTAGTTTTTAATAATTTTTAATTTTTTATTCTTCACTTTTTCTTGACTAGAAGAGTTTGGTTATGAAACATATGTATTATATATACATTTACTAGATTGAATATTAATTATTAATATGACCACAAGATCAAGAACAATGTTTACACTCATGTGATAGTGGTTTATCACCACCTTTAGGCACAGATAGGGTTTAACACTATTTGTTACTTGTGGTGCTGTGCGATTACTGCCTCTTTTTTACTTGATAGTTAAACTAATAAGAAGTGGTTCACACATGAGTTGAATGAATTAATTTGGTCATGTGACCGGGTGTTTCACTATTTAACACCTGTGAATTGATTGTATTGTATTATTGTACCTTGAAGAAGCTCGGTATTAACCGACTGAAAGCGCTTGGTTTATCTTATTTTATTTTACACTGTTCCATCTTAATAAAGACCGGATTTATCAACAATTTTTGTCGTACAGTGAGTTCCGGGTCTTGTTCCTGCTGGGCAATTTTATTTAGATTCTTAGTCTGCAAAGAGGATAACGTATGGAAACTGCTGGTTTATTATGTACCACATCATTGTGGTATAGTTTGTGATCACTTGTAGAGGTCCAGGGGACTGCACATGATTAAAAAATCTGAATTCATTTATTACTGCCAACACCTGTTTGATGTTTAAGTGTTTTGGTCTGTCTTTTTTGTTGCAAACACCCTGCACATTTACCACCAAAGAGATAGCCGTCAAAACAAAGTATGAGACATCCATTGTTACAGACTGTAGAGAAGCTGGAAAGTAGAATGGGAAACCTGCATTCAAACAAAAGTGGTCTCTCAACCAAAACGGTTCAGTTTTTACAAACCTCAAAAGAGACATTTTAAATTCAAGGTGTATTGATGTTGGGACTATACAAAATTTAGGTGCCATTAACAAATGTTTATATATGTTATGTGGAGTCTGTTTAGAGGAATCATGAGAATCATAGGTATTTATAGATAGTCAGACTTGTAGGATTGTCCTCTTGAAAGTCTGCTTACCTGAAGATTGCTGAATATGCCTAATTTGCTTTTTATAAAAGGATCCTGAAATAAGACTGAAATGTTTAAAAAAAAATGGAGAATGAAGGCTGAAAAAAACATGAGTTACCCCTTGAATTGGTTTCCTCTCTTATCACACATTTCTACAATAGCTTTTATTTTTATGCAAAGGAGAAAGTCAAACTAATCAATATAAAAAAGCACCTCTAAAGACATTTCAAGGGAAATACAAACAAAAGCACCCAGATATGGGAAATTTCACAATACAAAAAAGAAAAAGAAATAAGATACAAAGGGAGAACATAGAGCAGAAGATTAGTAAAGCAGAAGTTAAACAAATAGAAGCTATGTTATACCTGCAAAGTGAAGGATTTATTGTCGAAAGTCTAACACAGGTTATGTCACAGCATGATGGAACAATGAGTCCCCAAAGTAAGGAGAAACAGATTAAATGGGAGACATTTAAAGAATAAATATAGACATGGGAAAGAAAAATAGACTTAATATGGTGCAATAGTTATGCAAAGGAGAAAGCAAAACTAATCAATACAAAAAGTAATACCAAAGATATTTGAAGAGAAATACAGGCAAAAGCATTTGGATGTGGTAAATTTTACAATACAAAAAATAAGAAAACAAAAGGGGAAACTAGAAAAGAAGATTAATAATGAAGAAGTTAAAGAAATAGAAACTGAAGTTATAGATTACCTGTGAAATGAAGGGTTTAGTGTAACAAATCCAACTCTGGAAACACCACAGCAGGATAGAACAATGAGTCCTCAAATTAAGGAGAAACTAGTGGAATGGGAAGCATGTGATCAGTTGCCATATAAAGATACTTTGGAACATTCAGTAAAAACCAGTACAAAAGTTGAGACAGAGTTGCATAGCAAGGGAAGGAGCAGAAAATAGTGGTAACTCTAATGCTGTCAAAGTTGTGGAGTAATAGGCCAGTGAGTTTCCATATAAAAAAGCAATAGATGATGCAGGATGAAGCTGAGCACAATATGTCACAGGAAGATGTTCTGGAACTTTCTGCAGAATGCCTGCAGGAAACGGAGAATGAAAAATGTGCCCTCAGTTTAGAAGAAAAGGATCTAAGGGAAAAGTTGCTTGATTTAATAGAGATGGCTAGACATATTAAGACTGATAAAAGAAATAGATTGCAGAAAATCAATAAGACCTAAAATGTCAGAAGTCTGATAAAACAAATAAACACAGTAATTAGACTATTAACAGAAATTCATGTGATATAACAGAAGAAAATATAATTTATTATTTACTGTGCAGCTAAATTAATAACACATAAAGCCTTGCAACAAAAATACAGGGCAGTAAGGGAAAGAAAAGGAAGAAATCAAATGCCATCATGGAAGTATCAAACAGAAAAAAATATATAAAGCAATTAAGACAAGAACTGTCACTGCTAGAAGAGGGAACTGATCAACAAAAATGCTTAGAATGATAGATGTGATAAAAGCAGCAAGCAGTATTAGAATAGCCCCTAGTGTACATTATTGCAAATAAACTAAATACAACAGCACAGGCAGAAGAACTTAGAAGATATGCAGATAAATATAAAGGAAAAGTACAAAATAAACAATTAATTGACTCAAAAATATTTTATAGAGAACTTGGAAACAAACCAAAGGAAATAGAAACACCATCAAAAAAGAAGAAATAGACAGATTTTGGATAAATATTTATGAAGACCTTGTGGAACATAACAACACTGCTGACTGGATAAAATAAGTAAAAAAAAGTAAGAAATTGTAATGTACAGGATATGAAATGGGATGAAGTAATGGCCAGAGAAATTGAAACAAAACTAAAAAAAGTTATTAACTGGAAAAACAGGCCCAGATGCAGTACCTAACTTCTTGCTAAAAGTATTAACATTGTTACATGAAGATTTAGCTTTCAGTAAGAACTACTTATATGTGCACCTCAGACAGACACCAACCTGGTTAACAAGTGGAAAAACAAAACTCCTCCTTAAGAGTGAACCTGCAAGCTGTCTTAAAAACTATAGACCAATAACTTGCTTCCTGATGATGTATAAACTGTATACTTGAATTGATGTTGACAGAGTTTATAATCGTTTAGAAGAAAACTCAATCATGGCAATAGAACAAAAGTGTAGCAAAAGAAAGTCGTATGGAACAATGGATCATTTGTTGTTAAATAAAGTCATACTGGAGATCTGTAAAAAAGAAGAATCTAAGTAGGGCATGGATAAATTACAAAAAAGCATTTGACAACATCCTACATTCATGGATAAAGGAGTGCTTACAAATGTACATTGACCAATTACATTACAGTAACCATGAAATAGTAGCAAACCAATCTGCAGCTAAGCCACAATAAAAGACAAATTATTATACCATGGATACAAATTCAGAAGGGGATATTCCAGGGAGACCCTTTGTCATTGCTGTTCTTTTGTGTTGCCCTTAAACTGTAAAACTTCTACTTAATAGATTAGGTCATTATTACAGTACGGCTCCCAGACAACAATAAAGTGTAAAGACTTCTCATCTTCTTTTCATGGATAATTTAAAACTGTATAGTTTATCAGACAAGGAGCTAAAAGCACAACTGGAAGTGGTCAAAACTTTCTCAGATGATATAAGAATGTCATTTGGTCTTGATAATGTGCAAAAGTAACATTTGAAGCAGGAAAGCTGCAGCACAAAGAAAATATCAGTCTGGGACAGGAATGTGATATAAAGGAACATGAGCAGGAGAGAGTGTATAAATATGAAGGATCAGCAATAAAACATGAACAAATGTGAACAAAACTCAAGTTAGGAATATTTTTGAAGATTAAAGTTAATACTGAAAGCAGCCCTGGCATTTAAGAACAAAGTCCAAGGTATAAATCAAATTGCTCTTCCTGTTCTAACTTACAGTTTTGGGGTGAATGACTGACCACAAAAGGTATTGGATCAGTTGTACAGAAAAAAAAAAGAAAATGCTTTATGCTTATCAAATGATATACAAAAATAAGTATATACCAAGATTATATATTCCTCATTCTGAAGAAGGTGTGAGCCTCCTCAAAACAGATTACATGTATAGATCTGTAATCATAGGACTGCATACATATTTGTTGACTTTACCAGGTCCAAACATAGCGAAAGTTTTGAAACATGAAGAGAACAAATCTAAACGCAAAGTACAACATAGGAGGTAATCCCCTGAAATCTGAAGAAGAAATAAGGGATCTAGGGACCCAAGTAGATAGTCAGCTTTCCTTTGATAACCATGTTGCCAAAGTGGTTAGAAAATCCTTCTATGTGATCCATCTGATCACGAAAGGGTTCGCATCAAGATCTAAGGATGTAATGGTGCCCCTCTACTCTTCCCTCATCAGACCCATTATTGAGTACAATGCACCAATTGGAATGTACCTGGCTAGACATCTCCAGCAGCTGGAGAGACCACAAAGGTACCTAACCAAGAGGATTACTGGCCTCAAACAGTTGCCCTATGCAGCACAATTGAAAAAGCTAAGACTGTTCTCTGTTGCAAACCGCTTTCTCAGAGGCGATCTCTGTCTAACGTACAGAGCCATGTCCAACCCAGAATTGTTGAACATGCTCCATCTTAGCAAAACTAAATCTACTCGAGCTACACGCTCTAGGGATATAAACCTCAACACAACAATGAATAGAACATGCTGGAGGGATAGATTCCCTTCGCAGAGACTTCCCTTACTATGGAACAGGGTCCCAATCTACATAAGACAGATCCCCCCACTATCACTCTTCAAGAGGAACCTTGATGAGTGGATGGGTAACAGAACCTTCACACCGGGGATCACACCAACAGCACTACTAGATAGGGGCGAAGGGTACTAGCTGCTAGTACAAGGGTCTAGGGAACTACTAAAGGGGCGGTGAATACCGCACAATGTGGCTGGGCTGATATATGCCTTCGGGCAGATAGCCCAGTACCAACCTATGAACCTATGAAGCTATAAGATGACTTCCCTGCTTAGTTTATCAGAAGCATATCTGTGTCAAGTGGGAATGGAAACTAAACCAGAAGTAGACAAAAATCAGGCAGCAATTGAATGTGCCAAAAAACAAAAGAAAGAATGTAAGAAGAATCAGATGAAAAGGGAAGAAATGAGAAAAAGGCATAAATATAGTTGCAAGTACAGAAAACTCCTCAGACAACCTTGTCATTATTAGTAGCTGATGCAGGATGACTTTAAACCAATGGATAAAAGGTTGGCATTAGCAGCCTAAGAAAGTGGACCACATACATATTGGTTTACAAAGTCAAAGTCCATTGAATATATGAGAGAAACAGATAAAGGCAGGTTCTATAACACAGAACTGGGAACAGTTGCACATCTTGTTGCTGGCTGTGATACATTAATTGGCAGATGGCCTGTATACTGAAAGGCATAATAACGTGGCAAGACTGTTGCATTGGGGATTGTACAATCATTACAATATTGAAGTAGCTAAGAAGCATTAGAAACATGATCCACAAAGTATTGTTGAGAATGATGAAGTTTATATTACATGGGATCACCCATTACCAACAGTTCAAAAAATATATGTGAGAAAACCAGAAATAGTAGTCCACGAAAAGAAGATAAAGGTAGCATTGATTACTGAAATTGCTACACCCAGTAATTACAGTGTCTTATCTACAGAGAGACACAAAGTTATAAAATAACAGGATTTGCAGGTAGAAAGAAGGTTAGCATGGAAGAAGGACACCCAGACAGTTCCCATAGTAATCAGAGCAATGGGTCTCATAAAAAAAAAAAAAAGAAAAACATTTGCACTTATTTAGATATGCTACTGATACATGTAACGCCATATGATTTGAAGGAGGAGTCAGTTCTGGGGACCTTGCGGGTGCTACAAATAGCACTTCTGGCTAACAACAAATATCGAATCAGTATTTCACAAACTTTAATCATTCTTTGAATTAGGAATGGAATCCATTCCCGTCATGGTGTTAGAAATCCAAAAGACTTGGAGAAGTTAAACCAAGAGAGACCTCAGCAGCAAATTAAATATAAACTCACTATTATGGGGAGAATTCAAAATTTAAGCCTGTATACCTTCAGGCACATTTGGGGAATATAACCATGTAAATCTTGTCATAACACACCCAGAAGCATGAGGTCAGATATAAGCATTTACAGAAGGTTTACCCTCAGAAGAAGGAAAAGAGGTAGTACTGTTCTTTTTATTTTCAAAAGAAGAAAACAATCTTTAACATGTGAGCTTCAAAATTAATTCTAACTGTGACATCCCTTATCTGGGCCAGTAATCAAGGAGCCTGAATCATCACCACTGATACTGCTGCGGGACTTTCACTTGGAACAAAAGTGGATATGCACACACTATTTCCAGATGCAGCTCTCTGCATCAAACACAATTTCCCTCAAGGGCACACAGGGAACACACTCAGTCTAGGGTCTGGATTTTCCTCTCTCTCTCTCTCTCTCTATCTCTGTAGGCCTCCAGTAAGGCTCCTCACTGGCACAGCTGTAGAGTTGCATCCTCACCTGGTTGTCCAAGCAAAGTCCTCCAACACCCTCTCTGTAAAACCAGTGCTCTGTGTCCCTTTACCAAGTAGCTGACACACACACACACACTCTTTGAGATGTGATTTGCACACACACACACACACACACACACACACACACACACACACACACACACACACACACACACACACACACACACACACACACACACACACACCTGGGAAAGGCTGGTACAGATTTACTGGCTCAGTTAACCTTTTCCCAGACTATAAGGTAGTTACTGCCAACAAACTCTCCAAAGCCAGCTACTCTAACTCTCTTACAAGGGTACCCAGTTATACTGAGCAAAATTAATACTAATACAAACGGTAATGTTGATTAAACAGCAAAGCTTTCAGGAGTGGCCACAGTGTCACCAAATAAATATAAGTACTTTCAAAAGTTAAAATATTCTCTAAAGGACCAACACAATGAAACGTTTAAATATATTTAATAATAAATAATAAAAGAGCATAAAAATACTAAATATCTATTTACAATAAGAACCACAGTTTCAATCACATGAAATATTAAAATAGCACAGATGGATAGATTCATACAGATACAGAAAAACAGTACTTAACTAATCTCACTATATTTTCCTGACTGATCTAAAGAATTACTATTCCCTGGTTACTTACTAAAGCAAGGCAAGATGAAGTGGGTGAGTGATCCTTCTATGTCAGGATACAAAAACAGACTGCTCTGAGACTTCAGTCTCATCTAGTATTAAAATTTTATTTCACTGCTGGATTACGGAATGACATCACATACATCTGGTCATCTGACTTCTGGTTCCCATACTACTTCCCTTTACTAGAAACTGAACCAAAATCTTGCAGATATGTGTTACCATACACATAGACAGATCTTCGTTAAGATGTGTTATAACATCTGGAAGCCTAAAAAACATTTCAACACTTCCACTCTTCCAGGGTAGCAATTAGTTCACTGCTAAGGACAATACTGTAAGATTCCTAGTCTTTGCTTTCAAAGACATTTTGTCTCTGGCTGCAATCAGAACTGTAAGATACAATTAAGTAATTTAATTTCAGGATATTTTTCTAAAAGTTAACTGCAGCTGAGCTTAACCTCTTTTCCTCCAGTATCATCTGTTACAATATATACATTTAATCAGTTACAATAGTACAGCCTGACATACATGTATATTTCTTTTCTGTCCAGTAGCATACAGTGTTTGTAATTTTTTAACACAAGCAGCTTCACAAATACATTTTTCAACACAAACATCTGTACAAATCAGTTTGATATACAAATGACATATAATTCTTTATAAAACTCCAGCTAGCTATGCTGGCATATAGTTCACATCCACTACCCTACTTCTCCTGGCATAGCTGGCAATACCTCACATTGTCATACTAACAATAAGAGTAGTAAATGAAAACAGTTCTCAAATCTATCAAAAGCTTTCCTACTTTGTCAGAGGGAGTGGGATTAGTATTTATAAGATGTTTAGCTGCAGAATGATTTGACAAGGAAATCACTGCTAGGTCAGATCTGGGAGAGAACATAATCTATCTGCCTTTTTAGGGGCTGTAGGCTGCTGACAGACATGTTGCAGGCTATAATAAAAACAAACTCTAAAGCTGGAAGTACAGGAAGAACAGCTGTAGGCTGTGGAAATTCCACCTGTAATAAATCATATTTTTTTAAATAAATTTTAATGCCATTTTGTTCCTATTCAAAAATATTAGTTCATTCTCGGAATGGCTTTTAGAAAAGGAAAATTCTTCCAAGGTGGTGGGTGAGGAGAGGAAGAATATGATGTCTGAGGGGAAATAACTGAAAAAAGTTCCCTGAAATTCAATTACCTGTTTATCACAAAGGGAACAATCAGAAATTGAAGAATTTTTGTTTTCTTTTACTAGTCAGATCAGAATGTACAGGGCTAAGATCCAGAACAAAGCCTTGAGCTAAGCCTAGAAATTCTTCCCTATCTAGGAAAACAAAGACAAGAGAAGATAAATATTTAACTTTTTGCTTCTTTTAAACAGTAAACTATAAAGAACAGACAGACACATGACAGGAACGTCACCCTGGGGAAAAGATATCATAATCATGTTTAGACAAGGAAGCATTCCCTGCATCTTCCTCTGAGATGACAAGATCAGTTGCCTGCATAGGACACTCCAATGGCTGCATAAGGCATTTTTAACCCACAGCTCATTGTGGCTGAAGGGACTACACTAAAGGAACACAAAGAAAAAGATGAGTAGTTTGAGGAACCTGAAATGGCCACTGCAGGGTCACCTATCTGCAGCTGAGGCAAGAACGCAGCCTGCTAAAACTGTGAAGGCTGTCTGGAAATTTTCTTTCTCTTATATCTGAAAGAAGGAAGACATGAGGAACCGGTAAGCCATTACATGGTTAAGCATAGAAAGACACCTGAACCCCAGCTAGCAATGTCAGCAATAGTTGCAATGTCAGCAATAGTTTTAAAAAGGTAAGTATAAAAAAGTAGCGCTTTCCCAAAAATAACACAGTGACAAGCACAAACCACACTTGTCCCAGCCCCCTAAAAATATTATCAATAAAAAGTAAGTAAACTTGTGAAAAACAAACGTTTATACAAATAACAGAAAAAGAACCACACCAGTTCATCTGGAAGAAATGTTTTATAACAGTCCAGAAAACAGCAAAACCTAACATAAAAGAAACAGTTGTTTTATAAAAATTCTGTTTTAGTCATAAAAATAAAATGGGGAAGGTGTTCTCCCTGAAAGGAACTTATCTGTCCCACAATGGAGAATGCTAGTCTACCATTGATCCTCAAAAAGCTTGCAAGAAGAGTGCTATTTTGCAGTAGAAAATCTCTAAAGGGCTTGGCACCCAGAACACTGGTTTTCTCCTTGCTCTGCTCAAGTTTCCAACTGTCTGGGCATGTGGATGGTACCTTTAAACTTTGGAATCTGGCCAGCTATTATATCCTAAGCACGATATAACCCATATAGCTTAGGCTACTACAGCAGTGATCAAATAATGAACATTTGAAATTTGTTCCAAGATTATTTTCTGTTAACTATAGTTATGAAGAATTTAATTCTGGAATAACTAAAAGTGAATAAAGGGACTGTTAACATGAAGAAAGTTGTATTTTCCTGCTTGGAACTATGTTTTGTTAGATTTTCACAATGTGGCAATTTCACTGTGAATCCATGCTTTCTTAAATCTGTTGTCCACTTGCTTTCTAATATTCAAAATGTCTGCTTTAGCAGTGATCAATCAGTTTTTCAGTTTTCTTACAACAGAAGTCAGAAAAAGGTCAGTGTTCTCCAGATCTTGCCTCCTATTAGTGCTGTGAGAAAGAATCACATCTGCTCGTTTCAAATGATGAGGAACCTTATCTCCACTCAGTTCAGTAATCACATCTCTCCCACCGCTTTCATGTTTGGAGAACTTCCATCACCCTTTCTGAATTAATTCACTTACCTCTGTCACTTATTTTGACAACTTAGGAAAGGCTCTCATCTTTTTCCCCTTGTTAATACTGAACATAAATTTTGATTTAAAATAACTCCTTTTTCATCTTTCATTGTCTCCACCCTCCATTCATAAGACATCATTATATCTTGATTTGCCTTTCTTTGTTCCTTTAAGCATTTGCAAAGAGCTTTATCTCACTTATTGACAAATGTGGTCATTATTACTTAATATCATTCTGTTTCTTTGATGGCCTAACATGCCTACTATTAGCATTGATTTGTAATGTCTTGTCACTTTGTTCAGTGGATACTTACATTTTCTAAAGTCCACATTTTCTGTAATATTTTCTATCATCCACACCCCTCAGCTGTTCAGATTTTTACAAAATGGACAGATTTTTGCTTCATGTTTTTGGTGAGCTCTTCATAAAATGTGTGGTTTTCTGGCAAACCATTGAAGATTGAAGTCACTAAATAAAGACATGCATTTCAGTTTCATACATTATATCCTCCAGAAAATGCATGTTAATTGAAAACATATTATTTAAACAACTTTCTATGAGCAATATTTAAAAAGGTGTCCCTATTTTAGGGCCTTTGTACCCCCATTGTTTTTAACTTTGTCCAGATTTCTTGCACCTACAGGTTAAAAGGTATGATACCACCTCATTTGAGAAATATAGTATTTCTCTTATTTTTGACTTACATATTCATTTAACAAAAATATGTATTGGTGTATTTTATGTCACTTTTCATGTATCTCCATTGTTATTTCAAACTCTTTGCATGTCTGCTTGCTTGAACTTTCCAAATATTACCAGTTGTCAAAATCCTGCCTATCCAAAATCTAGAGCCTCACTTTTAACTGACACAGCTGTGTAGGTGAGTTGATTGCGAACCCTCCTGTTTGGTGATCACTTGCTCCCAAATGATTACCACCTTGTCATGAGGGTTGGCTTATCATACAATCACTGTGTGAATTCAGCTGCAATTTCGAGTCTCCAGTGAAATCGGTAGTACTACCTCTCCTATGACCTCTTCTTTTACACAATGGGCTACACCATCTCACCTTTTGTTTTATTACCTTAACATGTTAATAAGTTGTGTACCATAGTATGTCCCACCCGCCCCCGGTAGTACTATGTTTATAGTACCACTGGCATGCCCCCTTAATTAGCTAACCAACTACATGTGCTCCTAGAACCCAGCAAACTCCTAGCACAATAATACACCCTCTATCCACCCCACTATCCATATTAACCCACTCATAGCTATTTTATTCTCAATACAGACCCTACCCTACTAATTTACTATGACTACAGCTAAAACACTAATGCTGCTACCCTTAGTACCCTTGCTATTCATTCCTTATCACCTAATGTACAGCATCTTGAAATCCAATACCCAAACTCTCAAACAGACACCAACCCAGCATTTAATAAGTTTATCCACCACATAACCACCCCCTCTCCTAATTCCTTGCCCCCCAATTACCATCACCCAACTAAATACCGCTACATTAGCTTAAAAAACAAAAGCTACTAAAAAGTCATAAACAAATGTTTAAAACTCATAAGCAACTTAAAAAATAATTTTATGAAGGATGGAGACATCCACCCCAACCCTGGCCCATCCACAACAGTAGACCCAAGCACACCATCTAACAACCCAACATGTACTACCCAGATTGATAAACTTCCAAACTCATTTTTGATCTGTCATCTCAACATCAGAAGCCTAAACAACAAGATCCATAGCCTGCATGGACTCTTAGCTGTTCACTCCCTTGATATCCTCTGCATCACAGAAACCTGGCTAAAACCAATAACCAAAGATAACGAAATAATCCCCCACAGTACAACATCCTTAGAATGGACCGGATCTCCAGGAAAGGTGGTGGGGTAGCTGTACTATACAAATCTACCCTAACAATAACAACTGACACCCAACAGCCACCCCAGTTTGGCAACGCAGAAATTCTCATCATCAAACTAATAATAAACAAAAATAAATGCAGATACATTGTGTGCATTTATATTCCACCCGGCAAGAATGATAATACTCTAGAAAATATCTTACATTGGCTAGTTTCTAACTATCCCCAGGAAACCATTTTCTTGGGGACTTTAACATTGATTGGAACACCTGTTCCTCTGAAACTCCCTCCACCCATTTAAACCTCCACGGGTTTACTCAGATCATTGCCACCCCCCACCAGATTTAGCAAAAATAGAGTCAAAGATAGTATCCTCGATTGGATACTTATTAACAGCCACCCCCAAAAGTACAAGTCAGGTACATTACTCGATGATCTAAGTGATCACTGCCTTACCTATATTATTAGGCTCAAAGTCGACATTCCCAACCAGCCCACCTACAAAACTATAAGAAACCTCAGGAACTTTAACCTTGACAACTTCCAAAAAGAGCTCAAAGCATGTAATTGGAATGTCTTGAAATGACTTCCATTACAAGAAGCAGTTGAGTACTTCAATACCAAATTTCTGGCTATCCTTAACCACCATGCTCATACCCATACCATCCATGTAAAAGCCACAGCTGCACCATGGCTATCTAAAGAAACAAAAAACAAAATTAAACTAAGAAACAACATCTGGGCCAGGTGGCATGTTACCAAAGCCCCTATGGACCAAGTAGGATACCGGCAGCTAAGGAACCAGACCAAAAAATCTGTTATTCTAGACAAAAAAATCACTACACCCTCCTTCAACACAAATATCAGCTAAAACATCAAACGTTCTGGGCTGGTATTAACAATCTTCTACACCCAGGCTGTTCCACCACTCCTACCCCATCAGCTGCCTTTGATAAATCCCCTGTTGAAATTGCAAACAGCTTCAACTCCTTCTTTACTGAAACTATCCAGTCTCTAGCTGCCCATCTCACTCCATCAGACACAAACACCGGCTCTGGCACATCTAGCCCTGATCCACCCAGCACCCAACCCACCTTTAACTTTCAAACAGTACCTACCACCCTGATCCAGACCTGATCCGGACCTTACTCAAAAAGCTAAAACCTACTACACTAGCTGCCGACCACCTCCCAGCTGAATATCTTCAAAAAGCAGCTGATGCCATAGCACTTCCCATTTCTATTCTGATCAACAGATCCGTCTCAGAAGGATCCATCCCAGCAATATGGAGAATATCACATGTTATACCTCTCCATAAAGGAGGAAGTTCCACAGAATTATCTAACTTTAGACCTATAGCCATTCTTTCGCCACTAGCTAAAATCATGGAAAGATGCATACACAAACAGATCATGCACTTTCTTATTCAAAACGGAAAGCTCGCCGACTCTCAGCATGGCTTTAGGCCATTCCACAGTACTACCATGGCTCTTCTATTGTTTTCTAATGTCATCAATCTTCATTGTAACAACAACAAACTATTTTCAGCACTCTAGATCTCTCAAAAGCTTTTGATATAGTCAACCATCAGCTACTGCTCAATACCCTACAAACCATCGGTTTAGACCAACATGCAACACAATGGTTTCACTCCTACCTAAATGGTAGACAGCAGGCTGTCTTATGGCAGAGCAAGCTGTCATCCCAACTTTCTCTAACCCTAGGTGTCCCACAAGGGTGCATACTAGGTGCCCTTCTTTTCTCTATCTTTATCAATGATCTGCACACCACCATGCCAGGAGCCACCTGCACCCAATATGCAGATGACTGAATGCTAATATGTTCCACCTCCTCTCCTACACAACTTCTAACCCTTACCCAGACCACTTTCAGCATGGTAGAAATGTGGCTAGCTAATCGCCACCTGCTTCTAAATCCTAACAAAACCAAGCTACTACTTTTCTCCTCTAACCATAGAATTCCTCCTCCTTCCTTCAACATCAACTCTAGCAATGACACCATTATCTCCCCTGATGACCATACAAAGTTTCTAGGCATAATAATAGACAACAACCTTAAATTTGATAAACATGACAATCACTATTAAATCCGTCAACAAAAAACTTGGCTTCCTGTACAGAGCCAAACTTTTCTTCACCCCCCCCCCCCCCCCAGCTAGGTTAGTAGCTATTGCAAGATCACACCTCCTCTCTACCCTTATGTATGCCTCCCCTGTACTCACTAACCTATCCAAAACCAATCTCAACAAATTATCAGGATGTTACAATCATATAGCCAGATTCGCTACATGCATGGCTTTTAGGACCCACCATTGCCAGAACCTCAAAGCACTTGGATGGCTAGAGTATCCTACCCTTCTACAGTTCAACCAGCTTATAGTAGCGCATAAAATACTCCACCAACCTGATAATACCCCTGCCCTCAAAAATATTCTCACCCCTAATAGTGCCCCCAGGCCATTACGTTCAGCTGATAAACTAATGATACTGACCCAAAAATCCAACAACTCTGCAGGCGATGCTATATTTGCCAACTCAGCCGGTAAAATCTGGAATTTACTCCCTACTACCATTACCAAGGAAACCTCACTACCCCTTTTTAAAAGACAACTCAAAAATACCTCACATCGCATTGGCTGTGCTCTTGTTCTAAACCTAACAACTTCACTAATACATGTTTTGCTACCCAACCTGCTGTTTAGCCAAGTATCTATGCCTCATAGCATTTGAATGTCTAAGCATTGTGAATTATGAGATCCGATTGTATTCTTTGTTCACATTTTCTGATACGTCTTTGATATCTGCCTGTATTCTTTGTCTATATTTTTCTAAACATGTCTGCCTGAGTTTATCACTCAGTGATGTATGTACTGTCTCTTTTTTGGTATGTGGAGCTTTTCTACTTGGGGTCTCCACTGAAAATGGACATATATGCAGTCGGACTATCCCGGTCAACAAATGTAAAATAAATAAATAAATAAATGTTTACATCCCAGTCTTTGTTCTCTGGCACCACATTCTTGTTGTTGTCAGCAACATCAAGACAGTCTCGTCCATAATCATCAGTAGACTAAGCAGCTTTTTGCTTGACTTATTGTTTATAGTAATCTTTAACTTGTATTTGCTTTTTTATTTTGCTGTTTTTTTTGTCTCATTCACATTGATATCAGGTATGTATTTTCTCTGTTTTCACTTCTCTCCTTGTGCTGTTCCCAGTTACATTATTAATTGCTCTATTATTTTTAGAAAGAAAACCAGGGTGTTACAGCACCTTTTTCATATATCCACCCTTGTTTACTTGAAATGCTTGTTAATAAGACAAATAAATGGCTCATGAGGATCCTGGTTCCAATCACAGACAGATGCAGCCCAAAATGCCTGTGAAGTCTTTTTTTCTCTCCAAGAGGCTTCTCGTTCTGCACTGAAGCCAAAGGCCTGTGATCTTTACCTGTTACACAAGCATGCTAAAACCCATGAGTATTGCATCACAGTCTTATCCATGCCACAGACAAGAAGCATTCAGGTGAAAGTTAACGTGCTTTAGTTTAAACATCCTTATAGGTTCATAGGTTCATAGATTAGTACTAAGCTGACTGCCCTTGCGAGACATTTTAAACCTTGTGAGACTCAAACCCTACACCTTGTGTCCAACTTTGAGACACTCCACATGTGCTGCTGCTGTCTCTCTCTCCCAACCACGTAATTTGGCAATAGACAGTAACGTCCAAATTCAATACTTAGAAAGCTGCTCCTATGGTCTTTGTTTTTTGCCCTGTCTGCTCAGTTCTGACAACAGAAAAACAGCTTACCTATTCCTGTCTTCTTTTCCTAGTTCTACCCACCTAACAGTGTCTTAATTCATTTGTGTCCCATGCCATTTTCAGGTGGTTCTTCACTGTGGAGGTTCCAAGCATTCTCCTCAGCCTTCATAATGGAATTAGCCTCTGTTAGAGCAGCATAAACATTATGGACAGATACATTTGGAGAAATGTTCTTCTGTCCTGTTCTATCACCCCCTCCCCAAAACTGCTGTGGTCCAACTGCTTCTTATTTATGGCATCGCGTGGGATACTGGGGGTAACCTTTATGGTTCCTGGGTACTAGAGATAGTCTGCCAATTCTTGATAAATGCTACCTGCACATCAGAAACCTCACATACAGTAGGGTCTTATAAATGAGAGCATCACTTCATATTATAAAATATCCCAAATGGTTATGTTGTTTTACTACCTCCTGTACTGCTCCTCTCTGACAATTTATTATCAATGGCTTTTTAATTGCATTACTGTTTCTTTACTGGCTTACCTATTTGCATTTTTAGATGTGCTTTTAGTTTAACTTACTTACAAAGACATTCTACGAGCTTTTTATACTGAAGTTATTTCACTCAGAAGTTTGTTTACTTATAATGATTCAGCATTTAGATTTATGTCAGGTTTAGAGCTTACACTTTATACACAGGATTTTCTTGCTTGTCAGATATGCTTAGTTTGGCAGGGTATCTTATTTATTCATGGTTTGTTAAGCACTGTGGAGGATTGATCTGTGCTGCAGCAGTTTCACTGACCAGCAATGACAAAAGCAAATACAGAAAGATATGACAGCATGAATTCCCTGCTTTGTATGCACAGTCCTTAACAATATGATACAAATAACAAGAAGAAATATGCATGCGGCATGAAAGTGAATGCTGGTAGTATAGATGGGTGCACTACATAAAAGGTGAGAGAAATAAGTAAACACAGTGTAAATAATGTTGCAGGAATATTATCACTGCATTAATTATTACACATTTGAACTCCGACATTAGTGGTACCTTATGATATCTAATTTTACATCTTCTTTTCTACCTTCAGTCCATACACGTAGCAATAATTTAATGAAATGAAATACAGTAATCTAGTATCAAAATACCTTAAGCAACTGCCACCTTTTTCTTAACTGCCGTGTAATGAAATTGGCCCTTCTCTGACCCTTTTCAGCAATGGCTTAGGCCACAAGGGTAAATTAAATATATGTATATGTATATGGATGTTTTGATGTAACCAACCATTTACACAAGCATTTTTTAGAGGTAAAGGAGACCAGAGTTCTCAGAAATCCACGTCTGTGTGTGTTTATATATATATATATATATATATATATATATATATATATATATATATATATATATATATATAGTTTTTTTTTATATATATATATATATATATATATATATATATATATATATAGCTATATATCTATATATATATATTATATATATATGGTTCTAGGACGTTTGCTCGAATGAGCAAATGTCTGAAACCCAAATGGCCGGGCATACTTACGCAAAAGTGCTTTTCACCGAAGAAGCACTTTCTCGTAAGTATGCCTGTTGCTGAGGTTGTGCTACAGTGTGGATAAAGGAAAATTCACTTTTCCCCACTGTAGTGTGGTCTCGGAGAGAGAATATTAAAGTAGGGGGGTGTGGGGGGTACAGAGGGGCGAAGCCCATCTGCTAAAATGTTAATGTAGTGTTTTTTTTTTTGTAACACGCTTTAACAAAAGCGCTTTTTTGATAAAAATGCTTTCGTTAAAGTGTTTTCGGTGGTTATGGATTCGGACGTTTGCTCATTCAAGCAAACATCCTGGATATATATATATATATATATATATATATATATATATATATATATATGTATATATATATATATATATATATATAGGTATAGATATAGATATATATATATATATATATATATATATATATATATATATATAAATATATATACATACATGAGGAGAACATACAAAACTGACTGACTGTGATTGGAGGTCAAGACTGAACCGGCAATTTTTCAAATGTACAATTACTTTTAGTATTTCTGAATGAAAGCAAGCTAGCACTTGGGCAGATATGATCTCATAGGATCATGGGAGATTACTAGGCCAATGGCCCTGGGGCCCCTACAAGCATAGCTATGTTATACCCTTGTTTCTTTATAGACCAGGAGATAAAGTCTATATTTGTATGCAAATATGTGGTCAGCACTGCCTGCCCCTATCAAGAAGAGACACACATAGCCGGCCTTAGGCATAGGCCAACTAGGTGGCCGCCTAGGGCGCCGCTCTAGCAGGGGTGCTTTTTCAGTGTTTATTTGGTGTAGATAGACCAGGATGGGGGCACCGGGTGGTGTGGTGGGGGGGCACCATGGAGCCTTTTTGCCTAGGGCACCAGTTGACCTAAGGCCGCTCCTGTGCAGCTTCTGGGGTAAATTTGCAGTTTCCATCCAGTTGTTCAAGTTACGCTTAAATAGGGTCATAGAGGAGCTCCGTTTAACATGATTTGAAAGTTTATTCCAGAGGAATGGTGACCTCTGGGAGATGTATCTGTCTCTCCAGCATGTCCTGTTTATGTGGCAAGCTAGTTTAAGGTCCCTAGATAGTGTGTGTCTTGTCCAATTTGACTTGTGGATGTGTAGCAATTCCATTAGGGCAGGGTCCGAGACTGCTCTATAGGCCAGGCACAGATTGCCTCAAAACAGTCTGTATGACACAGAGTACAGTGACAGTGACTTCAGTCTATCCATGTAGGACATGTGCCAAAGACCCTGAAGTTTCTTGGTGAAAAACCTCTGAGGTCTCTTCAGTTGCTGCAGGTGTCTAGTGAGATACATACAAAAGGGAGCATTGTACTCTATTATTGGTTTGATGAGGGATGAATACAGGGGTGTTATAACCTCCTTTGCTCTGGATGCTATACCTTTACTTATGAGATGATGTAGAAGGCCTTCTTCACTACTGTGGACACATGCAGATCAAGGTTGAGGCAACTGTCAACCTGTGTTCCCAAATCTCTCGCCGCTAAGTTTGAACTTAGGGTATTATTGTTGATATTGTAATTTCCAGGGATGTCCCCCTTGCCGAATGGGATGATAATGCATTTTTTGTGCTGAGTTTAAGACAGTGGCTTAGGTGCCAATTGTTTATCTGCATAAGCCCATTTTATAGTATGTTGACATCATTTGGAGATTCAATGACTATCCCCAGTTTGCAGTCGTCAGTGAACTTTGTCAGCCCTAGACCATCTATGTTTACCTAAACGTCTGAGAAATAGTTCCCAAACAGTAGAGAACCCATCACTGATCCCTGTGGAACACCACTGGTGACAGGTCTGCTGGCAGAGATGGAATCCCCAACTTTGAGTGTGTTCTGTCGGTGAGCCAGCTGGCTACCCACCTAGTGATGTATGGGTTGATCCTTAGCTGGGTGAGTTTCTCAATGATGTCAGTGTGGGGGCATGTGCCAAAGGCCTTGGCTAAGTCTAGATAGGCTGTATGCACTGATTTGCCTTCATCCAGGGCTTTGTTGACATTTTCAAAGAAGTCCACTAGATTTAACAGGCATGATCTTCACTTGACAAAACCAAACTGGGTTGGGTTTAGAGTTTGAAGGTCTTCTATGTCTTTATTAATAAGGTCCATGATGATTCCCTCCATGGCCTTGCAAATAAGGCTGGTTAGGCATATGGGTCAATATTTCCCAAGGTCGGTTGATGGACCCCCTTTTGTAAGGGGATAATGGTTGCTGTTTTCCATTCAGTTGGGACAAAGCCAGTGCTTAGGTAGTGGTTGAAGAGGGTACCCAATGTTTCCACCAACTCATGCTTTAGACCATTTAGGACACAGCCTGGGATATTGTCAGGGCCCATAGAGACTGTGTTTTTGGCCTTGGAGAGTGTGATTATGACCTGATCTTTGGAGATACTAGTGGAGGACTGCTAATAGGTAAGCTATGGGATGTGACTGGTGGGGACAGAGGGATAAAGTTTTTGCTGAACCTGTCTGTGAGCAGGTGAGCAGGTTGGCTTTTTCTGCAGGTTCAGTGTGGGTGGTACTATCTACTACTAACTCTGCACAAATCTGGGCCTTCCCATTTAGATTTTGGATATAGCTAAAGAATGCCTTATGCTCGTTCCCTCTTGCTTTTGGACAGCATTTTCTTCCTCTTGTTGTATAGCCTATTTATGCTGGATGTCCATCAAGGAGGCTTGTTTTTTTTTTTTTTTTTTTTTTTTTTTTGAGTACTTGTTTTGATCCTTTCAGGTACAGCTGATTCAATATGTTTGTATAGATGTTTATATAGGGCATTAGTATATACCTCAGTATAGGCGTCCTTGTTATCAGTGGGGACAGGGGGTTTGAAACAATTAATGCCATCACTTATAGTTTGCTTTGGTGAAGTTTAAGGAGGAAGTAAGGACAGCTATGAAATGGATGAAGAATGGAAAGGCTGTTGGCCATGATGACATCCCAATGGAAGCATGGAGGTGCTTAGGAGAAATGGCAGTGGAATTTTTAACTAGATTGTTTAATGAAATTTTGGAAAGTCAGAGGATGCCTGAGGAGTGGAGAAAAAGTGTTTTGGTACCTATCTTTAAGAATAAGGGTGATGTGCAGAGCTGCAGTAACTACAGAGGGATAAAATTGATCAGTCACAGCTTGAAGTTATGGGAGAGAGTAGTAGAAGCTAGGTTAAGAAGGGAGGTGATGATTAGTGATCAGTAGTATGGTTTCATGCCAGGAAAGAGCACTACAGATGTGATGTTTGCTCTGAGAGTGTTATTGGAGAAATGCAGAGAGGGTCAGAAGGAGTTGCATTGTGTCTTTGTAGACTTGGAGAAAGCATATGACAGTGTGCCTAGAGAAGAGTTGTGGTATTGTATGAGGAAGTCGGGAGTGGCAGAGAAGTATGTAAGAGTGGTACAGGATATGTACGAGGGTAGTGTGACAGTGGTGAGGACTGCAGGGGGAGTGACAGATCCGTTTAAGGTGGAGGTGGGATTACATCAAGGATCAGCTCTGAGTACTTTCTTATTTGCAGTGGTGATGGACAGGTTGACAGATGAGATCAGACAGGAGGCCCTGTGGACTATGATGTTTACAGATGACATTGTGATCTGTAGTGAGAGTAGGAATCAGTTTGAGGAGGCTCTGGAGAGGTGGAGATATGCTCTAGAGAGCAGAGGAATGAAGGTCAGCAGGGCTAAGACAGAATATATGTCTATAAATGAGAGGGAGGGTAGAGGAATGGTGAGGATGCAGGGAGTAGAGTTGGTAAAGGTGGACGAGTTTAAGTACTTGGGATCAACAATTCAGAGTAATGGTGAATGTGGAAGAGAGGTGAAGAAGAGAGTACAGGCAGGGTGGAATGAGTGGAGAAGAGTGTCAGGAGTGATTTGTGACAGACGGGTACCAGTAAGAATGAAAGGGAAGGTCTACAAGACAGTAGTGAGACCAGCTATGTTATATGGGTTGGAGACAGTGGCATTGACAAAAAGGCAGGAGTCAGAGCTGGATGTGGCAGAGTTAAAGATGTTAAGATTTGCACTTGGTGTGACTAGGATGGATAGGATTAGGAATCAGTATATTAGAGGGTCAGCTCATGTTGGACAGTTTGGAGACAAAGCAAGAGAGACAAAATTGCATTGGTTTGGACATGCTGAGGAGGGATGATGGGTATATTGGGAAAAATATGCTAAGGATGGAGCTGCCAGGTAAGAGGAAAAGAGGAAGGCCTAAGATAAGGTTTATGGACGTGGTGAGAGAGGACATGCAGGCGGTTGGTGTGACAGAGCAAGATGCAGAGGATACGAAGAAATGGAAAGAGATGATCTGCTGTGGCGACCCTTAATGGGAAAAGCCGAAAGATGATGATGATGCTCCTAATGGGGGGTTAGATATGACTGTAACTTTGAGTGAGACTGATTTATGATCAGATTTTACCAGAGAGGGCCCCATACAAGGGGTGGTGCAGTGATCTCCTATGTTTGTAAGTACCAGGTTGAGGACCTTTGTGCCCCTCGTGGAGGTGCAAACTATCTGCACCAGGGCATTTCAGTTAACAAAGTTTAGGAACCTTTGGGCAAGCATGTTTGTACTTGTATATGATTCCCAATTGATGGAAGGATAGTTGAAGTCACCCATAACCAGAGTATTTGGCTGTATTGTGAGTGACTCAAGTAGACCCAGGTAGGCAATGTGGTTATCATGGTTCATGGTGGGTGACCTATAACTAACAATGATGTGGAAGGGGGTCTCACCTACAGTTAGCTGTACTTGAAGTAAATCTAGGGGGCCAATCTGTCTAACCAGCCTTGAGGTGGATTTATGTTTGATGAGGATTGATATTCCTCCACTTTTGGTTCTTCCACATTCATTTTGCAGTCTGAATGTGTTGAAGGCATTGTAGCCTTGCATGGCTGGGGAACTTTTGGCAACCTTGAACCATGTCTCAATAACTGCACAAACATCAGCATCTCCCAGAGTAAGGAGTGCTTCCAGTGAGTGCAGGTTCTGATTTAGACTCCTAGTGTTAAGCAGCAAAACACTGAGTTTGTCTTTATAGGATATTTTTATGTCAGAAATTTTGTTCTTGTGACATTGTCTAAAAAAGGCACTATGGCGGAGGCAAGTACTTTTTCCAGTAACTGAAAGCCAAGAGGTGACAGGTGAAGACCATTTCTGGCAATGCAGTCTGTCTATCATATCATCCCAGGCTGACAGCTGCTGGATCCCCCTGGATTGACACCAGAAGCTAAGCCAGTTGTTAAAATCAATCATTTTTGTCTGTATTGTGGCATCCTCCTAGGTGAAGATAGAATGTTTCTTAAGGCTAGGGACATACCTGGCTGGGCACACAATCAGAGAGCTCAGTCATGTCTCTCTTCATATTGTCCAGTGAAGTACATTTCAAGTTATTCACTCTAACTTGGACTATGACAGAGTCATAACAGTACTTGTTGTTGAGAGACTTGAGTGCTTGTGTGGTTTGGCAGATCCTAGCAACTGACAGGCAGGTAACTGTGCCTTCTCCCTGTCCAGCCTGGTGAGTGGAACATCTGTGTGTCTCACAATAGAGTCGCGTATGACCAAGACATTTGGTTTTGAGGTGTTTTGCCTTAGCGGCTTGCTGGGTGAGACATTGATGTATGTGTTTTTATGTGTAGTGGATGCTGTTGTGACTGTATTATATGTAGACTGTTTGTGCGTGGGAGTTCTTTGCTCTTTAGGTTTATTTCTGGAGAGCACCTCAGCTTATGTGGGTTTATGTGTTGTGCACTTGGTTGGTTTAAGAGGTGAAGTGCGTGTGCTGACAACCTATTCCGTGTCTGTTTTAATGTGTTGAGAGTGAGACAGCATAGATTTTAGATTCAAAGTATAGATACATCTCTCGCATGTTGAATTTGAACGTTTTAGGAGTAATAGGTTGTTAGTATACATGAGGTAATTGCTACATTGCCTTAGGATGCCCATGTCAATAAGGCTTGCTGGAGAAACATTAGGAAACTGTCCATCCATTATGTTAGGAATATTCAGGGACAAGTAGTGGGGCGTGGGCTAGATGGATCAGATTCAGTTTAAGGGCTAATAATAATGAACATGGGAGATTTTTGAGGTGGAGACCTGCAGCAGTGCCACAAAATGTACAGCTAAGTTGCTCTCCAGGCAGCGGTGCTCAACTGAATTGCATTTAGAGAAGCAGGGAAGCCTTGGAAGATACACAAGCAGTTCTTCGGGGGAAAATATATCTTTCAAAACTTTTCCATCTATAAACGGCAGTACTAACCCTGCTGCATAATGCACAAACCTGTGCAACTGTGGGGCTTCAACATAAGTGAAATTAAGCACTTTTTTAAACAAGCTAACTAAGAGTAATGCTCAGTATTGAGCCTTACTCCAACAGTTTCCACTCAAATGGGTCCTTGGCTACACTCTTCTGCTACAAGAGTGCAGGGGGCCCTCTTTTGTGAAGGTTAGCTGCATTTAGTGCTCAGATAATGCCAAACAAACTGGGTTCAGCAAGTCTGAATCAGGTCTATGCTAAGCTAAAAAGTGCAGCAAAAACCAGCAAAAGCAGTTACAAAAATAAGCAGCAGCACAGTAAAAACATCAAATAATAGATTAAAAGTGCAATGCAGGGTAAACAGATACTTAATTCTTAGCAGATATCAATGGATGCTTTGGATTTCATTTGGATATACTGCAGATCTGTGGCTAGTTGCCCACCTGTGAGCCATACCTCTCAACTGTCCAGATTTTCACAGAATGTCCAGATTTTTGCTTCATATTTTTGGTCTGTTGCTCATACAATTTGTGATTTTCTGGCAAATCACTAGAATGAGCTGAAGACCAACATCACTAAATAGTAACATACATTTGAGCTTCAGACTTCCAATTCCTTCAGAAAATGCATGTTAACTGTTGGAAAGCTGATAGACTTGCTGTGCAGAGCTGGAATCTATCTCAAACTGATAAGTACATATTTTGCCACTTTATACACTTGTCTATTATTTATAGTGGTTCTGTATTGTTTCTGTTTCTGTCTCTTGTGTCTCCACTGTTTTTCCCACCCACCTTCCCTATTCTTGTCTTGGTGTTAGTCTTGGTGGCTTTGAAACTGCCCGCCCCTTTTGTAAGTTTGTAGTTGGATACTCCTTCTGGGCCTATCTCATTTGCTCAGTCAACTGAGTGCAGTGAGATCATAGGCACTCCTACTGTGTACAAAGAGAGCATTTGAGAAGGACAATCCCTGTAGCCTCTCAATCCGGCTGTGTTCCTTCCCTCAAAAAAAAAAAAAAAAAAAAAAAAAAAATATATATATATATATATATATATATATATATATATATATATGTATGTATATATAGTCAGCTGCTCTTACTATAACTGTCTTAGTTGCTGTTCTGCGGGCTATCTGTTCAGTTGTTCTTACTCTGCACTTATTACTGCTTGTTAGTAGCCTTCTAATTTAATGCCTTCTGCACTTGTTTTTTAGACATTTGTTAATTTAATTGCATTTAATTAAACTGTATTTGCCGTAATATTGATATACGTGTGCTAGCCTGCACTGCATTTGAATGGTATTTACTGCTGTTTTAGCTGCTTTTCTGTTAAAAAAAAAAAAAAAAAAAAAATTCCTAGCTTATTTCCGGCCTTTCCTGTAACTTATCTAGTCCAGATACAGACTTGCTGTATCCAGGTCTGTTTGTAAGCTCCTGAGCCCCCCAAGCCTTTCTGTGTTGGAGGGAAGCCTTCTAGCTTATCACTGGGAGTGGTAAGCACTAGGTAGCCTATCTACCACAGGAAAAGAGGATTCTGGCCCAGAAATTATAGTTTATTGGCCATTTGGGAAGCTCTTCCATCTCTTTCAACCTTCTGATTCAAAAGCCTGCGTTTGTGCTTGTTTCCTGCTTTTCCTGTTACTAGTCTAGTCCAGGTACAGATTTGCTGTATCCAGGACTCTTTGTAAGCTTCTGAGCCCCCCAAGTCTTTCTGTGTTGGAGGGAAACCTTCTAGCTTATCAGTGGGAGTGGTAAGCATTAGGTAGCCTATCTACCGCAAGGGGAGTGGTTCCTGGCCAAGAAATTGTAGCTACTGGCCGTTTGGGCAGTTTTTCCCTTCTCTTTCAACTTTCTGGTTTAAAAACCGCACTTGCGCTTGTTTCCCACCTTTCCTGTTACTAGCCTAGTCCAGATACAGAGTTGCTGTATCCAGGACTGTTGGTAAGCTTCTGAGCCCCGCAAGCCTTTCTGTGTTGGAGGGAAGCCTTCTAGCTTATCAGTGGGAGTGGTAAGCACTAGGTAGCCTATCTACCACAAGAGGAGTGGTTCTGGCCCAGAAATTGTAGATTTTTTGCCGTTTGGGCATTTTTTTTTTTACATCTCTCTCAACTTTCTGGTTTTAAAGCCCGTATTTGTGCTTGATCCCCACCTTTATCGTAACTAGTCTAGTACAGGTACAGATTTGCTGTATCCAGGACTGTTTGTAAGCTTCTGAGCCCCCCCAAGCCCTTGCGTTGGAGTGCAGCCTTCTAGCTTATCAGTGGGAGTGGTAAGTACTAGGTAGCCTGTCTACCACAAGAGGAGTGGTTCTTGGTCCAGGAATTGTAGTTTATTGACCATTCGGGAAGTTGTCCATCTCTTTCAACTTTCTGGTTTAAAAGACCACATCTGCGCTTGTTTCCCATCTTTCCTGTAACTAACCTACTGGAAAGCACTAGAATGCCTTAAACTGATATAAGCCTTCTAGCTTAAAAGAGAGACTTTGGAGTGATTGAGTATCAGTTTTCTGTATTTTCTTGCTGTACTTAACTGTTTTCCGCCTAAACGCTGATTTTCCAGCACATATTTTGTGATTTGAAAGCTTGTTTGTTTTTTCACATGTTGTACTTATTTGACTGCCTGCACTTTTAAAGAGTTGTTTTTGTTTAAATAAATTGTTTATCTGTTGTAGGTTATACACTAAAGTGCGATAGCCTTTTCTGATCACTTGTAGTAGTTTAAAGCTGTTTTAAGTGTACTTTTTACTATTTTTGCCTTATCTTTTAAAAAAAAAAATAAATAAATAAATTTCTTGTTTCCCGCCTTTCTAAGCTAGTATAGTCCAGTTTTCAGGCTAGTGCTGAATTCAGGGCTGTGTTACAAGTTTCTGAGTTACCCATACCTTACTTGGATAGAGGGAAGTTTCTCTGTTCACCTGTGAGAGAGGGGAACTTTGAGCAGCCATCTGTCCCTGGAGGAGTGGTTCCAGCCCAGAAGGTAGTAGTTTAAAAAACGCGTTGCATGGTTTTGTGCGCCAGGCAGCACCGGTTAGCTAGGGTTAAATTATTTCTGGCTCCACTAAGTCTCCCTCAGTTTTTCAATTGAAACTAGTCTAACTCTCAACCTAAGCACTCAGAAAGCATTCTATAGTCCAGCACTTGCTCAGACCTAATAGCAAGCACTAATATACCCCGACACTTGACTGCCCAGCAGGGCAAGGCTCTTTATCCACCCCTCACCAACCAAGTGACTAAGCAGCTCACCCTACTATTCAGGCATGACCAAAGGGCAACTTCAGGTATACTCTCCAGTCCAGCTGGTGAATCTGGGTTTCCTGAGGCAATGTTACAACTGCCTCATGTACACAGACAGCCCTCTCCTCCTACCACAAAACACTAACATTTGTGAGAGATGCAATTATGCAGCCAAACTGGAGGCTAAGGTATCTCCACCCAAGACTGGAACAGACAGTCATGAGGAGAAGGTTAACACTTGCACCACACCTCCAGCCTCACATAGACATAGTAAACTAGCACTGGCAAAAGATACACATAAATACACAAAATCATACTCAGAGGCTCTAAATAAAAACCTGCAAAAGCATCAGAGAGCTCCAAAGCAGACACCCACAAAACCTGCACCTCCTGTCACAAACCAGACAACACATAAAACACAAAATCAATGTGCCGCACAATCACAGCCCTTAAGGCGAAATAACATACCTAACACACTAGTAATAGGTGACTCAATAGTCAGGCACACTGACGCCCCACTCACTAGGCTGGACAAGGAGAAGGTTACTGTTAGCTGCCTGTCGGGAGACAGAATCCGCCACATAACACAAGCACTCAGGTCACTCCAGAACAAGTACAAATATGACTCTGTCATTGTTCATGTTGGTGTGAATGACCTGAGCCGTACCTCCCTGGACTACATGAATAGAGACATGGAAGAGCTCTCTGATCATGTAGCCCAGGTGGGTATGACCCTGACCCTGAGTAGCATCCTGCCCTCACCAAGAATGATACCTCAGTATAAAGAAAAAAATGATCAATTTCAACAATTGGCTAAGCTTCTGGTGTCATTCAAAGGGGATCTAGTGTCTGTCAGCCTGGGATGACATGCTCGACAAGCCACATTGCTTCACAAGAGACGGCTTGCACCTGTCACCCCTTGGCTTTCGAATACTGGCCAAGGCTCTTGCTGCCCCCATAGTGCCTTTTTTAGGCAAGGCTCAAAATTCAAACCCACCTCCATAAACAGCACAAGTAAAAAACTGAGGGTTATGCTACTCAACGCCAGGAGTTTAAATCTCAAAATGCATGCGCTCAAAGCACTCCTAAGTATGGAGAACGTCGACATCTGTGCAGTAACTGAAACCTGGTTCAAGGCTCCAGAGAGCACTCCAGCACTACTGGGCTACAACTCATACCACACATTTCGGCTACAGAACACGGACTGAAACACAAAAGGAGGGGGTGTATCCATATTCATCAAGGATACCCACACCTCCAGGTTAGTGGTGCAGCATGATACCTCTGAGAACATCCATGTGCAACTAACATCGGGCAAATCTGCAATGCAAATTGTGTCCTGCTACAGATCACCCTCCATGACCCAGGACCACCACTCCGTCTTTCTGGAGACACTGGAAATCATGAAGGTCCTACCGAACACCCTGATCTTGGGAGATTTCAATTACCCTACCATTAACTGGGAAAATTACTTGAGTACAAACTCCCAGGCTCAGCGCTTCCTGGAATTTATCAACTCAAATGCCCTGCATCATCTGGTACACTCCCCTACCAGAGGCCACAACATATTGGACCTGATCATCACCAACATGGGCGACAGGTGCTCCGTAATGGAGGTCAACCCGTCACTGGTTAGATCAGACCATAAACTAATCACCCTGGATGTCCACACCCCCAACCAAGGAAACCACAGTGAAAAACTTTTCTAAAGAAAACTTCACCTTACTTAAGTCAGAGGTGGTAAGTTTCACAGCCCCCACGCTAAAGGATAACACTGCTCAAGATGCAGAATCCTTTACAATTGCACTCTATGAGCACCTACAAAGATGCATGGATCATGCCATCCCTAGCAAAACCAAGACTCACTCCCCTAAGAGAAGGAAACCAGTCTGGTGGACCCCTACCATAAACAGGTTATACAACAAAAGGAGGAAACTAGTTCAGAAAAAAAGCAAATCCCAAGAAGGAAATGCATCCCTGCTCAGTATCAGTAAGAAACTAAGGTCCTCCATAAAATCAACCAAGGCTAACTTCAAAAGAAAAATAGCCAAGGACTCGAAAGATAACCACAAAGCCTTCTTTAGCTATGTCAAAAATCTAAGTGGCAACTCGCAGATATGCTCTGAGATAGTGCAAAATAGCACAATATATACTGAACCTACTGATATTGCCAACATACTGGCAGATAGATTCAGTGCAGACTTCTCCTCCCTCTCACCTTCAAAAGGGCCCACAACAATACCGGAAAAGTGTAGTGTCCCAGAAATCACAGAAGCACAGGTGAAAACAGCCCTTTCAAAAGCCAAAAACACAGCATCAATGGGGCCAGATGGTGTCCCAGGCTGCGTCTTGCACGAACTACAGAATGAACTAACCCCCCACCTAAACACGCTGTTCAACCTCAGCTTCTCCACAGGCTACATGCCCATAGAATGGCGCACAGCAATGGTTATTCTGCTCCACAAAGGAGGAGCCACAACTGACCCTGGTAACTATTGCCCCATAAGCCTGACTAGCCTGGTCTGCAAGGCTATGGAGCGCATCATCATGGAACTCATTAACAAAGACATTGGGAACCTCCAAACACTTGACCCGATCCAGTTCGGCTTTGTTAAGGGCAGATCATGCCTACTAAACCTCGTTGACTTCTTTGAGACAGTTACCAAGGCCATAGATGAGGGAAAGGTTGTTCACACAGCCTACCTTGATCTTGCCAAGGCGTTCGACACCATTCCTCACTCGGGTATTATAGAAAACCTCACCAGCCTGAACATAATCCCCTACGTCACAAGATGGGTTGCCAACTGGCTTACAGACAGAACTCACACGGTAAGAATAGTGGGCTCCAGGTCTGACTCTAAACCAGTCACAAGTGGTGTACCGCAAGGCTCAGTTCTGGGACCCCTACTATTCGGCATATATTTCTCAGATGTACAGGCAAACACTGGAGGACTATGGCTAACCAAGTTCGCCGATGACTGCAAACTGGGAGCCATAATTAACTCTCCGGCTGACACGGACATCCTCCAAAAAGGCCTTACTGAGACAGACACCTGGTGTCAAAGTCATGGCCTTAAGCTAAATGCCAAAAAATGCATAGTCATCCCGTTTGGGAAAAACAAAACACCCACGAATTACCACATAGGTGACAGCCCCCTTAATACAGAAGAGGTAATAAGAGATCTGGGGACCCAGGTAGATAGTCATCTTTCCTTTGACAATCATATTGCCAAAGTAGTTAGGAAATCCTTCTATGTGGCCCATCTAATTACTAAGGGGTTCGCATCTAGAAATAAAGAGGTTATAGTGCCCCTCTACTCGTCACTCATCAGACCCATCATAGAGTACAATGCCCTATTTGGGATGTACCTCACAAGACACTTCCAACAGCTTGAACGACCACAAAAGCACCTCACTAAGAGGATTACTGGCCTCAAACATATGTCCTATGCAGCCCGACTGAAAAAACTCCAGCTGTACTCAGTGGCATATCGCTTACTCAGAGGTGATCTCTGCCTAACTTACAAAGCCATGTCCAACTCAGAATTGATGGACATGCTCCACCTAAAGAAATGCAAGTCACTGTAAGCCACGCGCCCTAGTGAGCTAAACCTCACCACAACAATAAATAGAACATACTGGAGAGATAGATTCCTGTCACAGAGACTCCCCATGCTTTGGAACAAAATTCCTAATTACATTAGGAAAAGCCCCTCACTAACACTCTTCAAGAGAAGCCTTGACGAGTGGATGGGTAACAGAAAGTACACCCCTGAGATCACTTCATTGGCTCTGCTTGACAGAGGCTCAGTTAATTAATCAATGGGGCAGCGAAAGCCGACACACTCTGGCTAGGCTTATAAATGCCCTCGGGCAGATAGCCTAGTACCTACCTATGAACCTATGAACCTATCACAAACCCTATTATTCTAGCAACTTTCTATATTTATAAGAGCAATATTTAAAATCTGTCCCTATTTTTAGTCACCCCCCCCCCCCATTTTGTCTGGCTTTGTCCAGATTTCCAGCACTAAGAGGTTGAAAGGTATGCTCTGAGCAGCTCTGCTAAAATGAGTGCAAACCTGGGCCTTAAATATAAGCGGAGTCAAGCACTTTTTAAACAAGCTAACCAGCAGTAATGCTCAGTATTGAGTCTTATTCCAATAATCTCCACTCAGATGGGTCCTTAGCTACATACACTCTTCTGCTACAAGAGAGCAGGGGGCTCTCTTTCATGAAGGTTAGCTGGATTTAGTGCTCAGATAATGCCAAACAAACTGGGTTCAGCAAGTCTGAATCAAGTCTATGCTAAGCTAAAAAGTGCAGCAGAAAGCAGCAAAAACAGTTACAAAAATAAGCAGCATCTGAATTATTTCATATGTGCACAGCGAAATAAGATATCAATATGCTTCTACAAAGGGAGACGATTTCAAAAGATAAGTAATTCTGATGAGCCTTAACACTCTTAATTTCAAAATATTGTGATAAACTTGACAAAGAGCACCTGTTTTAACAAGCACTTAGTTCACTGAGGGCCACTCTGTGTCGTTTCTTCCTTTCTTCTTTAAGATTTTGATAAAGAAAAGTTAATATTTTACATCTGACCATATAACAAACTTCCTTAAATTTTAGGGTGTGTATTTAGTCCTGCTTGTATAATAAAAGGCAACAAATATATTCAAGAAGCTGCAACTTCTTATTTATGCTGAGAGAGAACATAATCGTTAAATGACTGCTGATTTACAAAAACAGCATTGAAAAATTGCTAGCAGCAGATACTGCTTTTGCAGATTATAGCAAATGGGAATTCCCCAGCACATGATTTATGTATGTAACATCATGTGACAATGGAGTACAGTCAGCAAATGAGTCAAAGTGGCATTACTCAGCAATTTTTTTTTTATTTGAGACAGTAGGCACGTGGGTCAACTTGTTATGTGTTCTCCATCTATAAATGGTAATGACCTTATACAAGTGCAAAATCTACCTGTAGAATACTATATATTCCTCACAGAATACACATCAGATTTGTTTTTGTTATGTGCTTTTTGTTTAAAAAATCCCCATATCTCCTATCAGTAGCTGACAAGCACACCGTGTGCTTTTTACCACTGTTTTCTTTCTGGCTCAGATCATAAAATCATGTCAAATGAATGAGTGAATCTGCCTAACTCCATATAATTATCTGTCAGACTGCATGTCTGAACTTCAGAAGGCTCTGTGCTCAAATTAATATCAGGAAAAACAGTTAAACTGTAGGTAAATCAAACCAGTACTTGTAAAGTATAGTATATACAAATACCTATATATATTATGTGGGGGAGGTAAACATTTATATGACATTTTAACTAAAATAAAATTAGTGCACATAGCTGATGGAAGAATGGGATAGAAAATAAAGGTACATTTATAGAAAGGTGTGTATTGTGAGGAAGTAAAAGTAAGCGACAAATACAAGGAACTGAAGATTAAAGTGAAAATGTTTATGAAAGTAGAAGAAAGTGGAGCAATAGTTCTTAAGAGTCTGTGAACTAAATGTTGTTTGATGATAAAGAAAATGTGAATTTGAGACGCAAAATAGTGGTAACAATGGTAAATGAAAACATTCATGCAAAGACATGCTGATCTGGCAGCAGGGAAAGACCCTCTTACTTAGTCTGCTAAGCTTCCTAATAATTATGTATCCATTAAAAGGTAACCAGTACACTGCGCTTTCACCTACCCCCCCCCCCACCCATACAAGTACATTTGTATTATTGTTGAATGCATTCGAGAAAATTGAGCATAATTTTTGAATTCATATATGGCTTTGTAAAGCTGTTTCATGGATCAGATAACCACACTCCAAAACAGAAAGTGAAATAAGATTTCTACCAAGGTACTCCTGTCCTGAGTCAGCTGTACTGTATCTTTAGGTTTCATTTCTTATTCTCCAGCTCCTGTTTTCCTGCAAATGCTATCATATTGTACTTGGTAGATTTCCTGGAAGTACTTAAAAGATTCTGTCATTAGTCCCCATCTCCATAACCCTCAGGTTTAAACATGTTAGTTCATTTAGTCTCTTTCTCTCTTTTGCTTTATCTCTCTCTCTTTCTCCCTGTTTGCCTTTATAAGGCTTCTGGTGAAAACTCTTCACATTATTCATTGCCTGTGTTCTCCATTATTTTTATGTCTTTACAGAGACGGGCTCCTATGCTGTACAAATGATGGATTTTCCACAACTGTATATGCAGATGACTGACATATTGAACTGCATGAAACACCTTGATTGTGCCCTGAAATCGGGGGGAAAAAACTTATTAAGCACTTCCTTAAATTTGTTAAGGACACCCAAGTGATGTTAAGATTGGGTGTTGATCTAGGGACTGACAGCAAAGGCTACTACCTGGAAAACAACAGTGGCAGAAGGTAAAACAATTTTGAAAAGCTGTTGATCTTCACTTTGCCACACTTGTAAACAAAAGTATGGCAGAACAAAATGCCCAGTAACTTTTAAAGCTGTTAGTTCCTTAGAGTGCCACTACAATTCGACCAGCTGTCTGACACTGTTAATGTGTGTTACCAGCCTTCAAAGCTGGTAAAACACTTTGCACTCATACTTTTTTTTTTCTGTAACTTGAAGTTTGTGGAGCAGGTAAAGCTCCATACACTGTAAAGGAGCTATGATTGGACCTCTGATTATAACCCTTCATTGTGTGTTCTCAACATGAACGCCAAGATTCACCTCTCAAGCTTTATTATTGAGGTGAATTTCTTGGCATCGATGTGTCAAACACATACAAACCTGGTGATGATTGGAGAGCTGATCATAACCCTTTGTAGTTTACACAAGTGATAACCTGGGCACTGGTTTTCAGTACTACCACCTTGACTTTCTATATTTTGCTTTCTTTTGTATCATTTAATATGACCACATTGTTTTTTACACTTTTATAACTGCTTTGCTTCAGCCTTTACATAGTTTTCTCTCTTGTTTGTTTCTAGATGTATTATTTTACGTATATTTTCACTGACTTGAAGCTATCACATTATCATATAATTCATTTCAACTTACCAGTCCTTTTCAACCTTCCTAGCCCCCTTGAGTATTAACTTTAAAAAATGAATGTGCCGTGACAAACATTACACTTTTAATCTTCTAGAACTTTTTCAATGTTACATATAAAGACATTTGAAAAAAAAAAACTAGGCCACTATGTAGATGCTGTTGAAAGAAGTCCTGTGGTCAACAAACACCCCCATGTTGCATCTAGCCCCTCTGTAAGTTCCTCTCACCATTTCCTGCTACAGTCTATTTTTTATCCATATCAGCCATTCTTAAACACCTCTACTAGTCTTCATTCTACAGCTGCCTATAGCAATATGTCTATAGCTACACCGACCTCTCTGTGAAATAATATTTCCTTTCATCTGTTTTGAACAACTATATTTCTAGTTGCCATTTAGTTTGCTTTACTTTTATTTATGTTTCCTTTTCATCTTCAGTTCTTTCACCTTCACTCTTAAAAAGTGATGCAGTCAGTGGATAACCCTTTTACTTTTCTGTCTTCCAGAGCTGATATTTTGAGTCTTATGAGTCTTTCCTCATATCCCAGCCTCTGTACCCAATTTCTAAGCATTTACTATGTCCGTTTTGTATACTATTTAATGTCTTAATCTCCCTTTTTCTACATGGCCACCTAAACAGAATGCAGCATCCCAAATGTTGCTTCACTATTGTTTGTGCACTGTGAGAATGCCAGCATCTCTATTGTCCCATTCCTCTATATAGCACAGCATTACTGTCATTGCATTATAAAATTCGGCCTAGGAATGATTAAACCCTTGATCTTCTGTTCTCCACAGGATCACCTCTCTAAGTGTGTACAATTCACTTAATCCACTATTAGTACCGTCATGGCACAGACCATTTGCTGAATTAGGCTTCCTTTGGCCTTTTCAGTGGCCTCCATTACTGGAAAATGATTTTTATTTCCTCACATGTTTCTCTTTTAGATGACAGTAAGCTGCCAGCAGGACTGGTCATACATTTCTTCCCCTGTGGTCTGCTGCTGCAGCATATAAATCTAGATAATACTGTTAACAAAGTGGATAAGTTAATCAGTATCAGCCTAACACTGGCCCTCTGAATGACCCAGGTAAAACTGTACATGTCAGTCATATATTCGATTAGTAACAACTGCTACAATTTCTATGCCACCAGATACAGTAGTACAGATGGAAAAGTCAGCTCCTGATCACAGGAATGAGCTCTCCTCTGATCCTGGATGTTCCAACTCTTTGAAACATAACCTTTGAGTCAAATAAAAAAAACAACAGATTCCAAAATTTGGTGTTACATCTCTATATTTGTTTTCCAGGGAAAGGCTTTACTCCTACATTTCCTGATGTGTTAAAGGACTGCTTTCCCTCCCATACCTCAGTTACTTACATATAATAACTGTGACTGTCATACATCAGACTAGGGGGAACACTTACAACCTTGAACTTTATACACACACACACACACACACACACACACACATATATATATATATATATATATATATATATATATATATATATATATATATATATATCCAAATTCATACATTCAGTTTTGCTATGCTGAGGGTCAAAGTCAAGTTCCTTGTGCGATGCTATCAAATAGCAGCAGCTTCCATGCAGTCTTGGCTGTATGTGCTAAAGACCGACATCAAGCACTTCATTTCAGGTGAACCTTCGGTATCCAATCATTAGAGAGACCTGCAACTGGATAATATTTAACTGCATTCACTAAACTATACTAAAACAAACAAAAAATGTTACTTTTTGGCTCTAACCTAACAAATGTCACAGATGACTGGCATGATTTTCACCAGTTGAACTAAGACTAGAGAATGGACTAGACTAAATAAAGACCAGCATATCTCTTTGTTTAGCAGGTGGAAGCCATGATGCCTTTGTGGTTTATTGGCTACATGAGGCTAAAACAGTGTTCGGTTAAGTGTGAAAACAGTACAGTTCTGCTCACATTATTACAGGGTACATATGTCCTTTTATCAGTATGGATGACAATGTGACATTCCCGTCCTTAATGTTAAGTAAGCATATCTTAAATAGCCTTGCACCTCCTAGAAGGAACAGACTAAAAAACAAATAGTACAATTTGGCTATCCAGAAAGAGTAAAAATCTCACAAACACACTTAAACAGCATGTTTATAAAACAACATGCAACCTGTACAAGTTTAACCAAGAAATATTCATTACTACCCTATCATCTATTAACTGGAACATCCTAGAAATCCTACCCTTAGATGATGACATAAATGACTTCAGTGCAACTTTCCCAAATATCCTAAATAGCCTTGCACTTCCTATAAGGAAAAGACTAAACAAATTAATGTAATGTGGCTATCCTAAAGCGTAAAATAATAATGTTGGATAGAGAAAAAGCATGGGAAGACTGCAACAAATATAAAATGCCACAATATTTCAAAAACTTCAAAATGCTCCACCATTGTATTAAAAAGTAAATAAATGAAGACAAAAAACATTAATCAACAACATTCAGGACAACAGTAACATAAACATAAAACATTGTGGTTATTCATTAAAGAAAGCTTACATCCTGGCCAAAATTTTAATCCTAACTCCTCGCCCAGTAACTCATCACTTAAAACTGCAATAGAATTCTACTCTTAATTCATAGATAGGATAATACCCCTAAACAAGGATTCCCCAATATCTAATACCAACCCTGCCCAAAAGCCACGTATCACCACATCCACTTTCACCTTCAAACCTGTGCTGCTGTCCTATATAAACTGCTCTTAAACAAACATAATCTATACTTTGCTTCAGCTGATTACCTAATAGCATTACCTACCCTGTCTCAGTCCTTATAAATTAGTGAGTCCAGGAATCCCATGTTTTCTATCTCTGAAAACACACACACACACACACACACACACACACACACACACACACACACACACACACACACACACACACACACACACACACACACATATTATACCTCAACACAAAAGAGGAAATTCAGCAAATATCGTTAACTATAGACCTATACTCTTATCCCTCCTCTCCAAAGTACTTGAAAAATGTATTCAAAAACAAAGGCTAAACTGTCTCCTAAAGGAAGAACTCCTATCAGCCACACAACATGGCTTCTGTCCCTCCCATAGCACTAACACTGTACTTCTAAGATTTATAGATACGGCCAATAGCTAGAAATAATGGCAAACTAGTCTTCTTATTATTTATAGACTTGTTAAAAGCCATAGACTCAGTTTGTCACAACAAATGTCTCCTTCAAAAATCCTCACTAGATCTATATCATCCCACTCATCAATGGTTCAAAAGCTATCTGTCCAATAGGTATCAGTCAGTAAAATGACACTTCTGCCTCTCTCCATACCTCCCAGTCACCACCAGTGTATCACAAGGCTCTATCCTTGGTTCTTTCCTCATTAATATTCTCACTAAAACCCTCCACACATCCACACAACAGGCCTCCCTACAGCAACACACAGATGACTCTACACTTACATGTACATCAGACAATATGGCACATCTCCAAAAGATTACTCAGGAAGATTTAACAGAAACTGAATCATGGCTTTGTAACCCATGACTCACAACTCATGCTCAACCCCACCCCCCAAAAAATACTTCTTTCCCCCCAAATCTCTCTTTCATGAAAAGCAAAATGTAAAATTCTCTCTCTCAATAATACAACAATTGAATTCACTTCTCATGGCAAATTATTAGAAATGATAGTGGATGATAATCTTAAATTCAACCTGCATACACAAAATTGCATTAAAAAAACTCACCAAAAAATAGGAATGCTATACAGACCCATTTTTTTCTCATCAACACAACTAAAACCTAACTTACAATTACTTACCTCCTCCCCTCAATACTTTATGGATCTCCCATCTTTACTAACCTTCAGGCATCACAAAAAGCAAAACTTGAACAATAATGTGGCTAAATTTCCAGCAAATACACCTTTCAGATCCCATCACCTTATAGCACTAAGAAGCCTAAATTGGTTAGAACTACCCCATCAACTAATATATACAAAGCTTTTTTATCACCTATAAAATTATTCAGCACCCATCTGCTTGTCCAGCATTAAATACCATTATATACAACTATGTTCCCACTTGGCCATTATGATTGAATGTCCAAAAACTCCTCTCTGTCCACAAACCTATCAAATCTGCTGGGCATGGTCTGTATTCATACCACATTGCTAAAACCTGGAACTCTTTACCTGTATCCATCAGGTCAATACCCTCCTTCCAGTCCTTTAAAACCATTTTGTAAGGCCACCTAGCCAAAATCTGGGTCTAGTCTTGCTCATCCCCAGGATAAAGTATATCCCTAAATATGAACAAGTAGCTCTTCATACCTTACAACTCCATACTTCCCAATTCTTCACTCACTTCTTTGCTTCATTCACTTTATCTCCCCTGACTTTCTATGTAAATATGTCACAACCCTGTTTTTTTCTCTGACTTCATATGTCAATTCCTGTTTTTATTTCACCAACTTACCTTTAATTTCTCTAAACTGGCAACATTTCTCTAACTATTTAACCATTGTCATATAAGTTGCATTTATTCTTATGTCTAATGTGGTATAATTATTTAAACTGATGATGTTTTGTATTATTTTGGAGACTGTAAAATGATTGTTTTAAAATGTTTTTGTAATAATCTGGAGCTTTTCACCCAGGCCTCCACTGAAAATGGGCATTTACACAGTTGGATTTCAGGTGCTCAAATATCAATACATACATAAACTGAGAAAAAGGTTTTGTAAACCAAAAAGTTGAGCTGCTTTCTTATATAAACTATTCCATCACAGTCTGTGAGAATTTGGTGGCACTATAGATTTTTCATGTTACTCAATCGATAGGTCAACCCATCATTAAAAACAGTCACCAGCAGATGCATAATGTACAAAAGAAGCAGAAACACGTCAGGCGGTGAATCAAACAGATTCTGAGTGAGGTTTACTGCCCACAAGGCTAATTATTTCTACATAGATGATGCTACCAATATTGGGTCTATGTTTAGTCATTGAACAGTTCATTCATCGAACAACTGTTCATTGAACTCTAATCTTTGAACCTTCCTTTAATCAAAAGGCCAGATCATTGTAAAACATTACATTGAACGATAATATTTGGCCAACATCAAGGAAGCGGAATGGAGTACTTACCGGTAACTTAGCTCTAAGGAAATCTGCCCTTCCCCCACTGTAGTATGATCTCAGCATTGATCTATATATAATTAGCAGGCAGTGTGAGGGGCACAGCCTCCCACATAAGGAGTGTCTGGTGTTCACCTAATCCTCCTCTTGTGGGGGGTTGTTCCCCCCACACCCCTCACTAATTATACATACCAATTCCAAGATCACAGTACAGTGGGGGAAGGGCAGGCTTCTTGCTTTTTTAATTTCTCCACGTCTTTTAGGTTTCTACTATCATGAAGGGAATGGACCCCATTCCTAATTCAAGGTACAATTAAAATTCATGAAATTAGTATTGTTTCAATCTTTGATGTCAGCCAAAAGTGCTCTTCACAGCAGGTTTCCTTATAGTTAAGTTACTGGTAAGTAAGTGCTCTGTTCCGCTTCCTTGATGTTGGCCAACTATCATCATTTGATGTAAAATTTTACGATGATTTGGCCTTCCGATTAAAGGAAAGTTTGATAGTTAGTGTTCAATGAACAGCCATTCAATGAATGTGCTGTTTGATGACTAAACATAGACCCACCAGTAATGTTATACTTGACATAAACATATTGATAACAGCAACTGTATAATTGAAAAAATGCCATTTCTTCATTTGTGTAGTCTATAGAAAATTTTTGAATTTAAGACGGTTATAAATGAGAATGTTGGGACCTTCACACCATTAGAAATGGTCACTTCGAAAACAGGTAAATTTCCATAAGAAATTGTTCTACAGACTTAAAATAAAATGTTCACCTAACTGATCACATAGATAATAAAGAAGGCAGGATGAGAAAAACTAATATATGGAGCTTTGGTATCACAATAAATATGAAGGCTTCAGTATTACACAATTTCTGTCTAAATGACAAGCAGATGTTTGGGCATCTGGACTTTGCTAAATACATTATTGAAAAGAATCACACTTCTACTTCAAAGCAGACTTTTTCCATAACAGATAAATCTCAGGTAACTGGGGCTTAATTTCTCATCTGTTAAGATAAATAAATGTTCTGTATGTTCTAAAAGATCATTAAAATTCAATATATCATTCAATAAATTCGTTAACAATTATTTGGTTGAAGTGATGAAATGACGAACAGTCGTCTGGGCAGTAATTTCAATGATGTAACATAAAATAAAATGTTCACTACCACATTTTTAATCATTGAGACGTTACTAGAGATGTCTGACTAACTGAGGCTGTACTGCATCTACTCGAAACTCACTCTACAAATGAGAAGTAATAAAACAACCTGTAGTAAGTAAGATTCTCAACTCCATCCCCAAAGTACACATTGGTGACCTGTTAATATCAGTTAATGGCTACTCTGTAAAAAGCTGATGAATGGAAAATAAAGAAATTACATCAGGGAATTGTTAATCAGTGCCCTCTTTTTAAAACCATTTCTGAGTTTAAAGCCTTTGGTTAGAAGAAAAGGAATATTACTAATATTGATAGTCATGATTTTTATTCTTATTCTTATTAATATTCTAACTTATTGATAATGTCATTGTGTATACTATTGTATATTGCTTGCATAGTACCATTGTTACTGTGGTACATGAAGATGTAATTCAGGATTTATTTTCTCGGCAGAGAGCAAGGCCTTCAGAAAACTAAATACCATCATGTCAAGATTTTAAAAAGGTGATGAAATATCAGTCAAAGGACGTGGAAGAAAACTTAATGTCTTAAAAGAAAATACTCCATTTTCTCTCCCAGATTATATTTTTGTCAATGAGCAATAAACTTGGGACAAAACAACAAACTGCTCTAAAGGTTGACACTGGAAAATACATATGTGTCAATAGCTGGAATAAACCACAGTAGAGATAGAACAAAGACATATCTAAGTGTTTTCTCCTGTTTATTTTATTTATTTTATTTATCATTTGTTGACTGGGAAAGTCCGACTAGGTTCCACAGATCCTGTTTTCAGCGGAGGCCCAGGGAGAAACACTCCAGAAGCATGTCTTTAGAATGTGGGAGGAAATCGGAGTACCCGGAGGAAACCCACGCGAACGCAGGGAGAACATGCAAACTCCACACAGAAGGCACCCCAGCCAAGAATCGAACTGGAGAACCTCTTGCTGTGAGGCGACAGCATTAACCGCTGCACCACTGCGCCGCCCCGTTTACAAGAGACATATACTGCAGAAACGTACACAGATTCAGTCATGCTTCTTGTCAGTCATACTTGGACAGTCGAAGACACATTCATTCACAATCTTGATTAGTTACAACTTTCAGTCATATGAACAGTTCAGTTAACACAGCTGCAGACTCTGAAAGAGCTTTGGGCATACCACTGAGATTACTATACAACCTTACTCTGACAAAGGAACTATAAAGTCTGTGATATTGCAGCTTGCTCATTCAAGGGCTGGCTATCCACATAGGCAAAAGAAGATGAATTTTGTAACGAAAGAAGGGAAGTTTGCCTTGACAGGTATACAGTCAGGTTCTACCTTGTAATTAAATGGATATTAGGCAAGGAGGGCACCATGGAATTGCAAACCATTTCCATTAGTTTTCTGGATTCCCACAGAGACTAGACACAGAAATCAGAACTGTTTTTCATTGCTCATCATGGATCAAAGACCCTTTGGAGGATCCTGTCAATGAAGGACTTTTGTATAGAAAAAAAAATATTTTTTGTGTTTTATACTTACAAATGGTATTTGACCTGTCTGCTTGCCAGCAATTACATTGATGTTAAGTGATTTTTTTCTGACTTATTGCTGCGGTATAGCACTTTGTTTAATTAATGCCTACTCATTACATTATTACTTTATTAATTTTTTGTAATACTGTAATAAATATTTTTTTTGTACAAATCCATCCTGGTACATGCTAGCTGTTTTAATTCTTAGCTTGATCTGAATTTAGAACAACAGGTTAGGAAAGAGGACAAATAAGTGTTGAGCCAACTTATTTTAACCCATAGATACATGCATAACTGAAAATATAAAATTATACCCCTACTCAGTTGTTATGATGCTCATGTCTGGTTAGGCTTACAGTGGCCTTTTTCTTCTGGAATATTGTTTTGATCCAACAGTTCTTGATATGAGCATAATTTTACTTGTGTACCAAGTATTACCGGTCTGACAGACCAGAGTTACAATATGAAGGAATTGCATATACTCTATTATACAATGATAGCCACTTGATATTCAAAAATGCAAATGCTGTTTGACTGCACCAGTAAGTATACCTGTGATGAATCAATGATTGCCCACAGGAGCAAGTTAGCAGCTGTGCTGAACCACATTAGTGTAGCTACTGAAACAAACAAATATATATATTAAAGTCATCACTTTTCCCCACTAACATTTTAGCAATGTTTAATGTGGCATATACATGCAAGCCAATCTATACAGTGAAATACGAAAAACCTTGCTGTCATGTGACAAGTACTAATAAACTACTTCTTTCAATGTAGACATTTTAATAAGAATTTCGCTCATATGTAGAAATTTTAATAAGAATTTAGCTCATATACAGTGATGATCTGTCAGAAAATCTGCTGAGCTAAAAGCCCGGTGAAAGAGTGAGTTAATAAATAATATTCTAACATCTTTAAAATTCTTCACAATGCAAAGCATTTTATTAAGAGAAATACAGGATGTTGTTTTAAGCAAGATTTTGCAATTTTACAAACATGTTGCATTGATAACTCTCAGCTAGTGAAAACCGATAAGCTATCCATTCAGCACTGCAGGAACAGCAGTAAACTGATGTACTTTGCAAATGTTGCCATGCATACCATTTTATGCATGTGCATTAAATTATTAAACTTTCCATGGAAAATATGTATAAAGTAAATAAAGTTTCATCATGCAATGGCATTATTTTAAAAAAGTAGGACATTTCCTTTTAAAGTGATTTCATTGTATAACAGCAATAAACCCCAAATGAACATGGTTCACCCATCGCTGGCTTTGTTTGATTGCCCTCGAGTCGAAATCTCAGCAGGTATGAGTTAAATCTGCATAATCCACACCCAGGCAAAGTTTATTTCTAGACAGGTTTATACAGTGTGTCATGTTTTTGCACAGAGTGCTTAATTCAGGGTACTGCTTGCACTGTTCCTGTCAGAATGGCCAAAACTCTGCGTACTTTGCTCCTTTCTGTAAAAAATTCAATTAAATTTACAATTAGCCATAGAAACACTCTGAGAAATGCTGATGAAATCTATTTTTTGTAGTTATAAGCTAAGAGATGTGGCTAAGTTTAATATCCTTACACGTTTTAATTCCTTTATGTATATTATTGCATTTCATAATGCACATGGTAACTGGAGTACTGGGCAACCACTGAAGAGAATTTTATATAGTTTATTCTTAGCAGTTTATGGATATCTTACCTGATTATTCCTTTTGGAATAAGTGCATAGTGTTAATATATGCCCAGTTTTAGAAAATCGATTGCACAAGACCTTGGGAAAGGGTTGGACTACACAGATTTTTATGTCACTGCAACTTTACAAGCTTATGCAAAATTAATTTTAATTACTTAAATGACAATAAATATAATACAATGATACTGAGTTGCCTGTGGGTATAAATTTAATAGATGCTCCCGCACTTCTCATAAACGTTCAATATATTCTGTTTCATCTTTGATTATCATGCAAAATGTCTTCTTTTGCAATTGAAATGTGTATGAGCGTATGACTATTTTATGCTTTGTACTTTAAACAAGCAATTTATTTAATTATTGTGATTAATTTTACTCTACATAATATTATTTTGGCAACAGTCTAATAAAATAGGGTTATTTTTTCTGGCAGTGTAATTCAATCTGATGTATATTAATTAATTGTGAAATACCATATCATTTTCGAGTGCTTTTTGTTCTGTAGTTTTAATTGTTTGTGCACTACAGGTTCCTATTGGAATGAGAAAAACCTGAATAAGAATTGATTCCTCTTCCTAGGTCCTGTGTATTCAGAATGTTTAAGCCTAAACTATCTCTTTCATTCTGCTTTATCAAGTAAGGAGAAATTAACATTAAAATTCTGAATACAGTTCTGAAACATATGTATCATGATTATTTCAACCCTTATTTTTTCTTTGGTTGATGTAGCTACCACAGGATACAACTGGAAGAGAAAAATCTGCAAGAGTTTATTTGGAAGGGCCCATCTACATTTGACAGTATGACATGCTTGGGCAAGAATTATCCATCTGACCTGACAGCCTGGGAAGACATGAATGACACACCACAATGCTTTGCCAGAGATGGCCTGCATCTGTCTCCCTTGGGCTTCAGGCTTCTGGCAAAGGCTCTTTCCTCCCCCATAGTGCCTTTTTTAGGCAATGCCATTTCATCAAAATGTAAATCAAAGGTCATGCTGCTAAATGCTATGAGTCTAAACATGAAACTGCACTCATTACAAGCATTCTTAACCTTGGAAGATGCTGACATTTGTGCAGTCACAGAAACCTGGTTCAAAGCTGTGGAGAGCACCCTAGCCATACCAGGTTATTCATCCTATCATACATTCAGACCCCAAGCAGTGGGCAGCAAAGCAAAAGGAGGTGGAGTTGCAATCTATATTAAAGACATACACACCTGCATGCTGGTCAAACAGTATGAAACATAGGAGACACTCTAGGTGCAGTTAACCATTGAAAAGACTCGTATTCAAATCATAGCTAGCTACAGACCCCCAACTTTGACTCAGGATGCCCACTCCACCTATCTGCACCTCTTCAAATCTATTAAGATTCAACCCTTTACCCTGATTTTGGGTGACTTTAACTATCCAACCAAATCTTGGAAGAACTACTAATGCCAAAATACAAATGCCCAGTGATTCTTTGATTTCATCAGTGCAAATGCCTTGGACCAGCTGGCCTACATCCCCACAAGAGGTGATAATATCTGGGACTTGGTATTAACCAACATGAGTAACCACTGCAGCATTCCTACAGTATCATCCTCCCTGGTATGATCTGACCACAAAGAGGTCACTTTAGAAGTCACCATCTCCCCCATCACCCCCTAGCTAGGGTAAAAAAAAACTTCTCCGAAGCTGATTACACCCTCCTGAGGGAAGGTATAACCAGCTTCACAGCTCCCTCCCCTCCACAGGAATTAGCACATATGTCCAAACCTACACCAATGTACTATACCAGCATTTATATAACTGCATGAAATCAGGAATACCCGACATGACAAAATCCTCCTCCTCAAGGAAGAATAAATCTGCCTGGTGGACATCTGCAATAAATAAACTTTATAATAAAAGGAAAAAATTGCTGTTCAGGACCAAGAAGGAGCGGGTGCCCAGTTGGAAGCAGTATCTCCTTAGGCTGAACAAGCAAATAAGAGCACTACTGAAATCCTCCAAAGCAAACGTTGAGTCCAAACTGGCCACATCTACTAAAGACAATCATAAGACCTTCTTCACATGTTAGCAATCTCAAAGGAAGCACTCAGATCTGCTCAGAACTGGTGGTCAAGGACACCTTATACACAAATGCAGTAGATATAGCTAACCTGCTGGCAGACAGGTTCAGTGAAAACTTCACCCCTCTGTCCCCAGCACCTGAATCCTCTCCTTATCTCTAGGTAGCAAGTCATCACTGCCCTCTCAAAGGCAAAAAGTATAGCATTCATGGGACCCAATAGCATCCCAGGCTGCATCCTACATGAACTCAGATGGGAACTTGCAGCACCATTAGGCACCTTATTCAGCCAAAGCCTGAGTAATGGCTTCATCCCAGCTGAGTGGAGGACAGTCACTGTCATCTCTTTGCACAAAGGTGGAGTGTCCACCGATCCAGGAAATTATAGACCCATCAGCCTAACTAGCCTTATCTGCAAGGCCATGGAATGGATTATCATGGACCTTATTAACAAGAACATTGGTGACCTTCAAACACTTGATCCCACACAGTTTGGTTTCATCAAAGGGAGGTCATGCCTGTTAAATTTGTTCAACTTCTTTGAGACAGTCACCAAAGCCATGGATGAGGGGAAGATGGTGCACAACATCTACCTTGACCTGGCCAAAGCCTTCGATACTATTCCCACTCTGGTATAATAGATAAACTCTGTCTACTAGATGGGTAGCAAACTGGCTCGCTGATAGACCCCCACCTAGTCAAAATAGAAGAAGCCACCTCAAGCAGTAGACCCATAATGAACAATGTACCCCAGGGATCAATCTTGGAGCCTCTGTTGTTTGAGATATACTTTTCTGAGGTGGACGCCAAAACCAGCGGGCTATGGCTGACCAGGTTTGCAGATGAGTGTAAGCTGGGCACTGTCATCAATTCCTTTAGTGATGTTGGCATCCTCCAAGAGGCTCTCACCCAAACAAATGACTGGTGCCAGAAACATGGCCTCAAATTGAATGCCAAAAAATGCATCATCATTTCTTTGGGGAGCGTGATGTCTCCACAAATTATCACATTAATAACAAGGTCCTAAGCATGCAATCAGTCATGAGGGATTTGGGCACCCAGGTTGATAGCAAACTGAATTTTGACCACTGTACTGCCTCCATTGTACAGAAAGCTTTCTACATGGCCCACCTCATTAGTAAGAGTATCTCATCCAGGAAGAAGGAGGTCATAACTTTCCTATATTCTTCCTTTATAAAACCCATTACTGAGTACAATGCCCCTTTCAGCATGTACCTCACAAAGCACATGGAGCAGCTGGTGAGACCACAGAGGTTCCTCACCAGGAGAATCCAGGGCCTCAAACATCTAGACAGATAGGCTAAAGGCCCTGTCCCTCTACTCAGTCTCATACAGACTCCTCAGAGGTGGCCTCTGTCTGGCATACAAAGCAATTTCAGACTCCACTGTGATGGGACTCTGCATATCTGCAAGTCAAGCTCCACTCAAGTAACCCACACACGGGACCTCATCCTGGTCTGTGACATTGATAGGACTTGTTGGTGGGACAGATTTGTGTTCTAGAGAATCTATCTGCTGTGGAACAGACTCCCTCTCCACATCAAGCAGAGTACCTCATTAACCCTTTTTAAGCACAACCTGGATAACTGGATGGGGAACAGAAAATACACCCCTGGGATTCCACCTGTGTCCCTGCTGGACAGGGGCATCAGGTGCTGACTTGTCAGAATATGGGCTAAATTCTTGGGTAGGCTTGTAAGGGCCTCAGGGCCAATAGGTTAGTAACTTCCTATGATCCTATGAACCTCAGCCATGAAAACACTGTGAGTTTAACATCCCTTATTGGATCCACATATGAAGGTGGGCATGAAGAGCCATGGAAATGGCTGCAGTCAAGAAGTTTAATAATTATATATGCAATTACTTATATGTAAACATAAATGTACACTCATGCACACACACACACACACACACACACACACACACACACACACACACACACACACACACACACACACACACACACACACACTCTCACACACACACATGTATATATGTTTATGTATATATATAAAAAGCACAGATCCTTCTAGTGAGGCACAATAATTTGCCAGCCTTAGGGTGGTAAGATGTTTCCATCCCACAAGGAAAAACAATAGATCACAGGGGAAAGTTGTCCTTGTGAGCAACAAAGCTACTAACTGAGAATCCTAAAAAATCAGGAAAAAAAACATACACTGTAGGCAAGCTCCTTTGAGACTTCAGAGTAATCAAGCACTTATAACTTGTTTAGTACTCAAAACTTCTTTATTGAAAAACAAATAGATGAATGCTTTTGCCCTTAAAAGAGCATTGTCAGATCTTTTAAGGGCAAAAGCACTCATCTATTTTTTGTGGGTACATTCAAGCCAATAAAGCCAAATGTAATGTATATATATTTATACAGATAGATAGATATGTGATTAGTGGTCATATCACTGACTGCTAGACAAATCAGATCATTATATTAATGCCTCTTTCACTGAAACACCAAAACAGTCTGTAGCATAGGTTCTGTAGTGGGGGTAAAACCTATCTTCCATGCAGACCTCAATCCATAAACACCAGAATGGACTTTATGTGGCTTCTACAGAAGGAAGAAAAATATAGTCAATTAGGCATGATCATTTGTGGTTAACCAAACCAACAAGAATTTAATGGAAAGACCCAAACAATGATATTTAAAATGTCGACAAACTACTATGAATGTGCCAAGCAATAACCTCTGTATATGAAAATTCAAAACAAAAAAACAGAAAAAAAAATATTTTTTGCAGCCCCCTGTACCCCTTCCCTGCTAATTTTATATATTAACTCTGAGATGAATATCGATGACCAGAATCTCGAGATTGCGAAATCTCAAAAGTAGTGAATGGAGATTGCCGTATACTCCACTGTAGTGTGATCTCAGAGTTGGTATATTTAAGTTGCAGGGGGTGTGAAGTGCAGGATGGATCCCCTTCAAAACATTGAATGGTCATAACATCTAAGCTCAGAACATTGAGACCATAACATCTAAAACCTATGACGTCTAAAACTCACAGCACTGAATTTCATAATGCTGAAACTTTGCATCACAACTTCAAAACCTACAAATCAAAAGTAAATAACATCCCATCCACCTAATACCAACACCAAAGTAGTAAACACACTTTGTACTATGTTTCTGCAGGGGGGGCAAGTTCCCCTGCACCCCCCATAAATTAAATATACCATCTCTGAGATCGCACTACAGTGGGGTTAGGAAATTAACTTTTTCCCCACTGTAGTGCGATCTCAGAGTTGGTAGATTTACTTTACTCCACATGGAGGGTGCAGGGGGGCTCCGCCACCCCCCCATAAATTAAATATACCAACTCCGAGATTGTGCTACAGTGGGGTTAGAAAACAAACATTTTCCCTGCTGTAGTGAGATCTTGGAGTTGGTATATTTAATTTACGGGGGTGTGTGGGGGTGCAGGGGGGGCTTGACTCCCTGCAGAAATGTAGTACAAAGTGTGTTTACTACTTTGGTGTTGTTTTAGGTGGAGGGGATGTTATTTACATGTGATTTGTAGGTTTTGAAGTTGTGATGCAAAGTTTCAATGTTTTGAAATTCGATGTTATGAGTTTTAGACATGGGCTTTAGATGTTATGGTCTCAGTGTTTTGAGCTTCGATGTTATGAGTAGAAGGCCAGCAATATGTAACAGCCCTACCATGTAGCTTACTACTCTGATATACTGGGTGCCATAGATTGCACTCATGTACATATTAAGGCACCACCTGGTGAGCAGGGTAGAATCTACATTAACCGCAAGGGATACTACTCCGTCAACTGCCATGTCATGTGTAATGGCCAGGGAATTATCTTGAATGTGTGTGCTGCCAACCCTGGCAGTTATCATGACTCCCATATCTGGCACACATAACAGCTGTTCCAGATACTTGCTAGGGAGACCCGTGGCTGATGACACCCATCAGAAGTGCACACACATCCACAGAAAAATGTCATAACGAGGCACATGCTCAAACCAGAAACATCAATGAGTGTATGTTTGGGCTGCTGAAGTCACAGTTCCTTGTGCCTAGTACATCTGGGAGAGCCCTGCAATATAATCCATGCACATGTACACAAATCTTCACAGTATGTGCTATACTACACTGTATGATCATGTGGAAACAGCTGCAGCAGGATCAGCAAGGGGAAGGGACAAACACTCACCACCAACACTTAATTCACCACAGCCACAGTAAGAGGAAGACTCAGAGGGGGAACCACCAGCTGCTGTGGCTGGAGGCAGATGTATGCATGCTCAGTATGTCCTTGCTTTAGATAAGAGACATCACATAGTACATTGACTGACCACCTAGGTGCCTAATATCTTTCTCTTGCTCTCATACATATAGTAAAATTGATGCCAGGCAACTCACATAACCTTTACCTCCCCATGTATTGGCTGTGTACTGCTTGCATCAGAGTTAGCCTTGAACTAAAACTGTGCTGACTGCTGCTTTGCAAGGTAAGTCCTAAACCTAGAGGGTATTCTTTAATAATATTACGGCATATCCTTGTATTCAGTCCTGGGTCCTCTCCTGTTTGGTATCTACTTCTCTGAAGTACAGGCTAACACAGAAGGTCTTTGACTAATGAAATTCACAGATGACTGCAAACTAGGAGCCATAATTGAAACTCCTAACGATGTGGACATCCTACAAAAGGGCCTCACTGAGACAGATGCCTGGTGTCAAAGCCATGGCCTCAAGCTCAATGCCAAAAAGTGCATTGTCATCCCCTTTGGTAAAAACTCTGTACCCATGAACTACAACATAGGCAGTAGTATACTTAACACCGAAAGTGTGATAAGAGACCTTGGAACACAGGTGGACAGTAATCTCTCCTTTGATAATCACATCACCACAGTAGTCAGGAAATCCTTCTACATGGCACACCTCATCACAAAAGGTTTCTCATCCAGAAAAAAAGAGGCCATTGTTCCCCTTTACTCATTACTCATTAGACCCATTATAGAGTACAACGCCCCTTTTGGTATGTACCTCACAAGATATCTACAGCAACTGGAAAGGCCACAGAAATACCTCACAAAGAGGATTAACAGCCTCAAACAGATGCCCTATGCAGACCGTCTCAAAAATCTCCAGCTTTACTCCATCGCATATCTCCTACTCAGAGGTGATCTCTGCCTAACATACAAAGCTATGTCAAACCCAGAGCTGTTGGACATGCTCCACTTAAAGAAATCCCAATCCCTCCGAGCTACATGCTCCAGGGACCTAAACCTTGTCACCACAATAAACAGAACATGCCGGAGGGATAGATTCCTGTCCCAGAGACTTCCCATACTCTGGAATACACTACCTATCTATATCAAACAAAGCTCCTCATTAGCATTTTTCAAGAAAAATCTTGATGATTGGATGGGAAATAGGAAATTCACCCCGGGGATCACTTCTGTGGCTCTGCTCAACAGTGACACAGGAAAATCATTTTCTTGGGTGGCAAAAGCCAGGGTACATTTTTGGTTGGGCTTGTATAAGCCCTAGGGCCGATAGCCTAGTACCTACCTATGAACATATGAACCTATTTCTTAACTTGGTACAGTAATCAAATAAATAGTAGTGGATTTGTGCAGAAAGTACCTTACCATGAAACAGCAGAGACTTATTTTACTTACATGTGTCCATTAGTAAGTAGTAGGTCTCTGGCAACAAGGATTCACACAGTCATACCTCTCAAAACTACAGATGATCACTGCATGCCCTCAGTGTGTCACCATACCTTTGTACTGGTAAATCATTAAAGAAAGAAGTTAGAAAGTAATGATATACATTGCAGTTTCTGAATTCACAACCCTTCCCAAGATCAAACAACAGGCAGGATGCAGAACAAGGAGAATAAAAAGAGCATCATATCCTTGTTTGTGCCATAGCAGTAATTCATCTTTGGTTCCCTGAAAAGAACAAGCTGTGCTTGTTTGTGCCATAACAGTAACTGTACTTTGCCCCCCCCCCCAAAAAAAAGAGCAGTGCACCCTTGATCATGCCATAGCAGTAACTCACCTATGCTCCCCCCAAAAAAACAATATATGCTTGTTTCTGTCATCTAACCTGGCCTTCAGTTACTGGCAACTGCATATCATATTACTCCCAGTTAATAGCCTCACCTTTTAAGACCAATGATATGGAATGGCTTACATACTGCATGTCTCACATTAGTAGTCAGATAAGTGATGAATTACCAAGAAACACAGAAATGTAAGACAGAGCTGTATATTTGCAAGCATAATCATAACAGGTTGTGTGATCACTAAGTGCACTGAATTCAAATATAATAAAGATAATTAAATGTGCAAATAAAAGCTGATTGTTTGCTAGCAGTATACATTCTGTCACAGATGATTGTGTGAAGAATTAATTCAGTTCTTTGCTTTAAAGCTGTTTATGTGGCAAAGAGGAATAAGGTATCCATCCTGTTCTCTGAAGCTGCATTGGCATGAGAGTTCAAATCCCAAACAATGTAGAAATAGCTCATGTATAGTATCATTTTCTACTGTGTATGTCATACATTGGTTTTCCTTATTTCACATATGTCTCCTTTTTGTTTCCTTTTCTTATTTTTCTTGTTTTTAATTCCACTTTTTGTGTGACGTGCCATGTAGCAAAAACAGTGGAACCAGAGAACAAATACATTTCAGGTTTGGCTGTGCTTATCTGGTCTGCACTGATCGTGGCATTGTGAAAAGAGGAAAAACTGGACCACCTAGGAAGCAGACTGCCAAAAACAGAAACCAGATACATTCAATTAATGCTTTTGGCCATCGTGAAAACCCAGCCTGGAGTACAGATGGTACTGGGTTCTAGTACAGAGTGTGCAACCTTTGTTTTACAGCTGTAACATTGCAGTTTACAGCAATGAAGTGCAACATAGACAAATGTTTCCTTATCCTTCTTGTGGCAACAGGTGTAAGTGTAGGATTGCCATACACATGGTCCTGGGTTCGAATATAGCATATTCCATACACTATTACTTTTATTGATTTAGTAATCTATGTATTATCACATCTATGATCAAATGTTATGACTGTGAGTATATTGTGTACTATAGTCCTGTAAATCTATTCCTGCTATCTAGACCAGCATGGCCTTTACTTTTGCCAACAACACATACACAATTGCCTGTACATGCAAATAACTCTAAAATTGTATTGCTTGCCACTGTTGTGCACTGCTTACCAGCACGCAAATGCAGTGCTGATAACCAGCAGATATATACTCAATACTAACTGTTAGACATTAGCAATGTGGCTTGTGTTTGTGCACTGCTTATCTACACACAAACAGGTATATCTTGCATGCATGTACACTTTTTAACCATTACTCAAACCTGCTGCTCACTGTGCTATGGAACTGTATATATGATAATTTATTATTGTTTTTTACTGTCCATTTCCTTTGTATGACATAAAACTACATGGGGAAACATTGCAAACTAAGGGCCCGATCTAACTATATGTCATATATTTACAATACATCCAAATACCCTTATTGGGCATAGTTGGATGTTTGAATTTAGCAGAGTAAGGTTGTGAGCACCACCAACTGGTCTTATCTATGAGGGAGCACACAACATTATATATTACACTTTGTAGTGTGGTTGATATATCTGTGGAAAAATACTGAGACCTCAGGGTTGTAGTGCATGGTGGTGGTTGGGGTCTCAGTACTTTTTCCACACATATATCAACCACACTACAAAGTGTAATATATAATGCTGTGTGCTCCCTCATGGACATGGCCAGTTGGTGGTACTCACAACCTCGCTCTGCTAAATTCAAACATCCAACCATGCTCAATAAAGGTACTTGTGTTGTTACACAGCTAGACTTCTAAACAGTCTAGTGCTATTAGGCGTGTAGCCTCATATGATGCTATGAAGCTATGTGCCTATGCAGGCCTCTCAAGCTGTTGTTCCCCATATGGCCTGCTGATGTCATCTACTATAAGGGTACCTGCACTCTTATATAAACCAGACTTGTGTCATGGCACTTGCGTTAAGTACTGTGTTCTGTAGTTTGTGTACTTAGGTAGAGGTTCTGTTCTCACTGCAATCGACTGTGTGTGTATAGTCAACAGAGTAAACATGGTATCCCAGTTACTTTTCCAATGACATGGATTGCCAGTATTTTGATACTTGCACAAACCTACACATCCATTTCATGCAGCCCTCCCAACTTGTTGTTTCCCACTTGGCCTGCTGATACCATCTACTGTAAGTTCACCTGCACTTCTGTATAAATCAGACTTGTGCCATGCCACTTGCATTAAGTACTGTGTTCTGGAGTCTGTGCACTTAGATAGATAAGGGTTCTGTTCTCACTACAGTCAATTGTGTGAGTCTAGTCATTAAAGTAGACGTGGTCCTACAGTTCCTTCTCCAATGGCATGGATTGCTAATATTTTGATACTTGCACAAGCTTACACATCCATTTCATGTGGCCTTCACAACCTGTTGTCTCCCACATGGCTTGCTGATGTCATCTACTATAAGTTCACCTGCACTCCTGTATAAACCAGACTTGTGCAGTGATGCTTGCATTAAGTATTGTGTTCTGTAGTCTGTGTACTTAGATAGATAGGGGTTCTATTCTCATTGCAGTCAAGTGTGTGTGTGTGTGTGTGTGTGTGTGTGTGTGTGTGTGTGTTTGTGTGTGTGTGTGTGTGTGTGTGTGTGTGTGTGTGTGTGTGTGTGTGTGTGTATGTGTTTGCGTGTGTGTGTCTGTGAGCTGTTGCTTGACATTGCCAATAGAATTTTACACCAACATGTGGGATACTTATCCTTTCTTTAACAAACACTGCTGATGTCATCAGCTATAAAGTGTTGTCTGACACACTCCAAGTCACAGTTGAGCTGTGGCACTTGTATAAAGTACTGTGTTCTGTAGCCTGTGTACTTAGATAGGTAGGGGTTCTGTTCTGGATGCAGTCAACTGGGAGTGTGTGTGTGTGTGTGTGTGTGTGTGTGTGTGTGTGTGTGTGTGTGTGTGTGTGTGTTGTTGCTTGACATTACCAAGAGCATTTTACACCAGCATGTGGGACACTTATCCTGTCTTTAACAGACACTGCTGATGTCATCAGCTATAAAGTGTTATCTGGCACATACTAAGTCAGATTTCAGCTGTGGCACTTGCTTAACATACTGTGTTCTGTAGTCTGTGCACTTAGATAGGTACGGGGTACTATTCTTGCTACAGTCAAGTGTGTGTGTGTGTGTGTGTGTGTGTGTGTGTGTGTGTGTGTGTGCGTGCGTTGTGTGTGTGTGTGTGTGTGTGTGTGTGTGTGTGTGTGTGTGTGTGTGTGTGTGTGTGTGTGTGTGTGTGTGTGTGTGTGAGCTGTTACTTGACATTACCAAGACCATTTTACATCAGCATGTGGGACACTTATTCTGGCCTCAACACAGATTCTGCTGATGTCATCAGCTATGTGATAGTTTCAGATATGCAGTAATTCCACTAGGACATGGTCAGACAGTGAGCTGGAGGCCAGGCACATGTGACCTCATCCTATAACAGACAGATTACAGTGACATGGCTTTTAATCTATCCGCATATGTCATGGCATGGTTTGTAGCCTTTGTGTTATGTTAGTGAGAAAGGTATGTGGTGTTTCCAGAGACATCTTCTAGATCTAAGCTGACACACCCAGTGGAAGTATGGCAGCCTGCAGTGCTGTTGTGATTTCCTTCTCCCAAACAGTAATCACTCACAGCTGCAATCCATTAATAATCTACACCATATAAAAAGGCAACCCTGTAGCTAGGAAAACTGATGTTGAGGAGAGTTCTATATGTTTGGAACAGTGAGAGAAAGGATATCTGTACAGACAAGTACTGAATCTCAGAAGGTATGGTTCAATTTTGTCACCTACATTCTGCAAAGGTTGGAATGTATTTAACAATAATGTGAAGCACAGGATTTTACATTATCTGTATGTAATATTTAGAAGTATACTGCTGGCATGGCCATTTTTGTCAAGAAATTTCAGACGTAGACATGATCTTGTGAGTGTTGTGAAGTAAGAAACTGCAGTGTGTATTACTTTCTAACATGTCTCTTACAGGATTTTCCAGTCCAAATGTATGGTGCACATCACAGGTCAGACCATGATATTCAGATCTTAGGATTTTATGACAGCATCACATTTTTTCCCCTTTCCTTAGTTTTCTTCATTTAAATTTATTTTCTTTTTTTTTTTGCCACTGTTTGCTTTGTGTACTGTGTAGCGCAAACACTGGTACTGGAGAACCTGGACTACCCAGGAAGCCAAAAATAGAAAATATACTGTGTACTATATTCCTGTCAGTGTATTCCTGCTATGTGGTATGGCCTTCACTTTTGCCTAAACCACATACACAATGGCCTGTGTATTCAATAACCCTGAAACTGCATTGCTTACCAGTGTTGCATTCTGCTTACCATTGCACTCTGCTGAACACCATGTTTGCATGATGGTAAACATCACACAATATTTTCAAACATTGGCGCACTCCCAGTAAGTGCAATAACTGCAACTGGCAAGAAACCATCATTGTACATTGGCCTTGATCTGTGGTAGACATGCCAGGCATTCATGGAAAGGGAGTGAGATTCCATGATCAGAGTACAAGTCAGAGGCATGGGGTAGTCTTGCCTGGGCTTTAACCAGTGCTACCAGTATCCCCTGCACTGCTGATAAATGTAGACACCGCTACAATGACCTCCAAAGGGGGAAAAGGGATAACCTCACATTGTATTGAGAAATGTAGGACTGGGGACACCCCACTAATGTGTAAGTATCAATTACAGAGACTACTTGTAAGAGTTAAAAGCTGAATAAGGTCAGGACTGGTATTCATAATGCTATTCTGTTTTCCCACAAATGCCACAGAAAGAGAACTGAATGTGTGAAGCTATGGGTCTAGACTGGCCCGGATGAGAGAAGCATGTGGTATGTATGCAGCAAAACAGTATTATTATTGTAGCAATAAAAGTTTAAAGACAGCTTGTTTTGTGTTTTATACAGTTGTATCAAATTGAGCATGCATATCTCAATTGCAAAAGCAAATATGCATGCATTAGCCTATAGCACAAAGCAACAGTTCCATATTCTAAAATAAAACTGAGCATGCATCTCTCAACTGTAAAAACAAACTATGCATGCATTAGTCTGCAGGCCAAAACAATAGCACAGTATTAGAGAGTAGTCAGAGGCTGTGTGTTCAAAAACCACACTTCCAGCTATACAGTACTGTTAAGTTTTCATCAATATTGCAATGTAACTTCAGACTTCTATACCAGTGGCACAAATGGCCTGCTGTAAACTGTAATCAGTACAATTGGAACACTCATATGTGCAATATTTGTACACATAAAAGGATTCCTTGCTGCAATCTGTAGCATAGTGTACATCTGTTATGAGGTGAGTATTCCTAAAAGTAAAAAAGTTTTTTGTTAGGAGTTGGTAGTCTTAAAAGTAAAGGTAACAGAATACAGTCAAATATCCTATGCCTCTGACTTGTACTCTGAGCTGGAATAGTCCCTCTGCAATAGCCTGGGCCCATGTTCCTTCACTAGGAGTACAACAAACACTTTGGACTCCTGGACACCCCATCTCTGAGAATGAAATCTGAATCCCTCACCATGCATGCCTGCCATGTCTACCACAGATCAAGACCAATGTAGAATGATGTTTTCCACCAACTGCAGTTATTGCATTTGCTAGGAATGTGCACACTGTTTGAAAGTGTTGGGCAATGCTTACCATTGCACAAAAAAGAGGCTCAGCTTTGAGTACCTTCATGCACCACTTTTGTGTGATGTCAAGAGGAGCAAACATAAAAGTATTCGAAAGTATTACATACACCTGTATTGGAAACCAGTACCATCTGGCCCCAAAAAGGAATGGATCAATGCATTAATAGGTGGTACCACAGACTCAGTTGAGTAGCAGGTGTATTTTAGAGATTGAATAGCAACTGACTGATTTAACTGCTGTTGCATACACATGCTACTTAACTGACTCTATGGCAGCAAGTATTAATGCAGTGATACATTCTTTTTTGGGCCAGATGGTATTGGGTCTGAATACAGCTTTATCTAATACATTTAACTGCTTTTGTATCAGTGTTGCTGCGCACTGGTGTGAGATGCACACTATTGCACAATAATGCTTTAAAGGATATGAATGGGGAACATAGGACAGTGGTGACTTGGAGAGCAAGCAGGGAGAAGAACAATAGGAATTCCCTGCTAAACTATGACAGTTAGGATTGATTGTATGAAATACATGTACTGTAAAATTGACTCTGAGGCAGCAAGTGTTAATGCATTGATATATTCCTTGTTGTTTGGGCCAAATGGTACTGGGTTCTAATACAGGTTTATGCAGTACTTTTACAGATGTCTATGCTACATTGACATATATTTATATACAGGTGTCATTCACCATTGCTTAGCAATGGTGTGTGATGAGCACCATCATGCAATAATGCTATATAAAAAAGAAATTGGGAAGATAGAACTGTGGTGATATGGAGAGCAAGCACAAGGGAGTACAAAGGGAAATCCTTGGTAAACTATGACAGTTACTATTGACTGTATAAAATACACCTGCTACTTAATTGCCTCTTTGACACCACCTATTAATGCTTTGATCCATTCCTTTTAGGGGTCAGATGGTACTGGGTTCAAATCCATGTGTATGTATATGCTAGTCAGACAGTTAATGCTAATGTACAGCCTATTTATTCTATCAGCTTTCTAGGTGTGGAAGTGCAATATTACATATCTGTGCATATCTTGTGGGCTGTTGTCTCCTCATTATGTATGCCTTTGGTCTTGCTGAAAGAGGATGACAGATATGTTTCTGTTTCAGTGTGTAACACATCTATGCAACATTTTATGGCTCTATTTCTGTTTATGCATCCTTGCATTATACTGAGCTTTGTGGAGAAATGTGCAGAATCAGTGCTGTGTAGCCCTGGTGGTCATTGTGGCATTTTGCACACATCTGTGGGCCATTGGTGCTTTGATTTATACAAAATTGCTATCTGCATTTGCTTGCAAGATTTCATGGCCTCAACACTGCCGTGAGCTGCAAAAAATTCAAAGCACAGCTCTCAGGTATCTTACTCAACGTATACAATCATATCATAGAACATGGAATATCAGACCTCTATATTAACAATTCAAAAATGATTTTGATTCCCATACCTAATTCAGACACAACAAACCCATATAACTATAGACCTATTACTCACATTAACTTAGACATAAAAATACTATCCTCAATTCTATCACATAGACTACACAAAGTAATACCATTCATAATCTCACCTGAGCAAATAGGTTTTTTGCAATGTCATCAGGTCTGGGACAATACTTTAACTCTTGACACAAAAATGATACTCTTAGCAAAAGACAAATTTCCCAGATATACTCTAATAGTTGATGCAACCAAAGCCTTTGAAAGAGTATATCTAAATTTTCTTTTCAAGGTTATGCCCTGTTTCAATATTCCTGACTTCTTCAAAAATATAATTAGAATTATCTACAAAAATGTATCACCCACATGATATATTAACAAGACTCAATCGCAACCAATCAAAATAACAAATGGAACCAAACAAGGTTGCCCTTTATCCCCCTACCTCTTTAATTTTTACCTTAAACCACTCTTACTTTACATTGCTCAAAAAACTTATCACCATATCCATAAAATCAATAACATTGACATAAAGTTCATGGCATTTGCTGACGATCTCAATATCTACTTTGAACTCCCAAACACTGACCTACAGAAAATCTTAAAAACAATAGATAACTTTTTGAAAATATCAAACTACGAAATGAACCCCCTGAAATCCACTATATTCCCTAAAAACCCTTATAAACATAATGAATCTTAATTGCCCCTAGCTCCAATCTCAATAAAATGACAATTAAGATATTTAGATATTAATTTTGTACATACCCACAATGTATCAACTTTGTACATACCCACAATGAGTTGATGAAAGAAAATTTACAGAGAGTATGGGATAAAGTTAGTCAGGACATAACTAGGTGGAAAACATAAACTTATCACCCTTATTGAAAGCTGCTATCATTAAAATGAATATTTTGCCAAGAATCCTATATCAGTTTAACTCCATAAACCTAAATATCCCCAAAATATTCTTTGTTAATATGAAATCAGCCCTTTCTAACTTTATTTGGCACCAAAAAGCCACAAGAATTTGTTATGACAAGTTAACATTACCAAAGGAAAAAGGGGGCTTAGGATTACCTGATTTCAAACTATATTATGACATCAAAGATTGGATAAAAACACAGGAACAGGATGAGGTGCAGTAAAAGAAGATGTGTAAACCAAAAATAACAAATACCACACTAACATAGCTCTACTTATGTATACTACAACATCATTTGTGCTAGCAGAATTGTTCTAATCTCAAATCATGACCCTGACAGTCAAAATTGGTCTCCACTATGGAGTAAAATATGGTACAATCAAATAAAATCAAGCAAAAGAAACCCAAAAGCCCTCCCTTACATTAATCTAAAGAGCAAAAATCCTTCTAAAATCCATCCCACGATTAAAAACAAAATAATAATCTTTCAAGATTTAATAGCATCACTCCAACTTGAAAATACTTTAGATCTATTACAACTAAGCACCTCAACCCAAACTTGAAACTAAACAATAAATTGATAGATCTCACAAAATATCCCCAGATTAAAGATATAATGATTTGGCAAATACTTAATTTAAAAAAAATTTAAACACAACAGACTTAAGAACCAACCTAGGTGTAACTAAACAATATGACTCCATACTTAGACAAATTAAATTAATCATTAATACTAAATTCTCAAAAATCAAAATAGACGAAACTCACCCAACAAATCCTCAAAACTCTACCCTACAAAACAAAAATGCTATCTAACGCATATAAATTAATATCCTCAATAACATTTCAGTCCTCAATTCTCTTCTCCAAATATTGGGCTGAGAAAAATAATAACTATTGAACAGAAATACCAAGTGCTCAAAAATACATAAAACTTAACTCCTTTTAAAATGTTAATTTATACACAGCTTATGATCAACAATAATGCATATTATACCCCAGCGGTTCTTAAAAACTTTGATTATAAAAAACCCTAGCCAGCCCCTTCTGTCCCCAGGAAAACACCAATATACTACACATTTTCTGGAGTTACAAGGCAATCTATAAACTATGGTGTTCACTAAAAACTAAACTTCAGAAATGGGTTATGAAAAAAAAACACCTTTTCTTGGGAAACCGCAGTTCTACATATAACTCATAAAATCTTAACTGGTATCCACAAACATGTAATTATTACAATATGTGCACTAATCAAACATTTCATTGCAAGAAATTGGTTGGACAAATCCAAAATTGCCTGGGAAAATTTTAAAATAATGGCAACGAAACTTATGTCCTCTCATAAATTGCTAACAAAAAATCCCAACAAAAAGACATACTTTCAAAACTATTGGAGTCCTTTCTTTAATACTATCCTAATCGACTAAATCAGAACACATTTTAATATCAATCTACTAGTACAGATGAAGGCCATTTTCTAAAGCAAAGTCAAAAGGTTGATATAAAAAAATGGGAAAAGAACAAAAGTAAATTATTACTTTTGTGGCAACTTGCTTTGTAATATATTCTAAATATATTTTTGTATGTCACTGTATATGTTTTAGAAGTTACTCAGTTCTAAACAATTGTTCTCTGGGTCCTAAATAATTTGATTGTTAAAAAAAAATTAGAATGTGAACTACTTGATATTAAATTTGGAGAACGTCAATTAATCAACACACTGGCTTATTTTACAGCTCCATATTAAGTAAGTTAATTAACATCCTTTTAAATACACTATAAAACTGGTTTTATTAGGGCTAAGTTCATGCAGTGTGTAATATCATTCTAAATGTAAATAGTTAATGTTTTAAAAGTGTTTTCAAATGTATATTATTACTGTACATCTGTACATGTCATCTCTATTTGTATTTTGCATAAAAATTCCAAAAAAACATTAAATTGGAAAAAACACTGCTGCGAGCTGCAAAACCTTGCTTACATGTGCTGTGCCTCATTAATATGCATTGTGTAATGCTGAGCAATGAGCACTGTTGCAGTAGCAGGTACATTCCATGTAGGCTCTGCACAAAGCCTTCACAGAGTTTATTGAATTCTGAGCTTTCAGTATACCACTATTCAATAAATTGTCACATACCCCTTTAATTTGGCATACAAGCGACACTAAATGCGAACAAATCTTTCTGTTTTGACTCTGTACATGCAGATAGCTTCTGCAAACTGATTTAAAACTTTAAGCCCACTACTCTAGCACTTGATAAAGTAACATTATAGTACCTTAAAACAGCATCAGAAAAACTACTTTACCCACAATCAGTTCTGGTAAATTAAACCATTAATATGTTCCAAGCTGCTGCGTACTTAGGCTTGTGCAGTGCGAGTCATTTTTTGCCAAGCTGTTGTGATCCAAGCTTGGTTGTTTCAAGGAAAGGTAGTGGAACCCAAAGGCACACAGACAGAAACACACACACAAATGAATATCTCATTGCCAAAAGATGTCATTAGACTTAAACTTTCTAAGACTCAGTAAGTCATGCTTTTATATTTTGTACACTGAAGAAAGCTACTGGTGTTAGTTATATCATGTCTGGTCTACTGGCATAAAGCACTGCTTTAACTCATTAACACCTATGTGGTGTGGAATGTCACACCTCTAGTAGCATGCACACATCTTGCATTCCAGAGCATTTACTGAAAAAGAAACTTAAAAAGTATAACATTAACAAATGTAAATATTGTGTGAACAGTAAAAGCTATTAAAACTGTACAACTAGCAATGTTATCAGTAAGAAGTATTCTTTATAGTGACTATTGTCAGTGCATTCATAGTCTTTTCCATAAATGCTATAATATATTGTAATGCACATAACTCCCAGACTATATTTTTCTAAACTTTCACAAATTCTCATATCTTAGAAATTGTACAACCCAGACATATACTGTTAGAATGTTTTGTTAACCAGACATGAGCTTTCACATGGCAGCAAGGAATTTCATGCAAGTGTATGTTTTTGAGATATTTACATAAATATGAAAACATATGTTTGTATAATTAGCAACACAAATAATACTATATATCTTTCAAGATATGTGACTTACAGTGCAAATATTAAAGACAGTTTTTTCAATAACATCTAAGGTTTCACCTAATGTCAGTTTGTAAGTCATTTTGTTTTTGAAGTATTAAGTACATATGGCAATATTGCTTATTTTCATAATTACTAACAAACAACTAGCAGTATTTCCAGTATGGTGTGATATCATCGAATTGTCCTGTCTCCCACATTGGCGTTTCACACTATACACCTCAGTAAAATGTAGGTCTCTCACTTATGAAAATATGAACATAAATATAAAAAATTTGCATCCAGATTGGTAGACATGAGCATCATGAGACAATGTAACAATTACCTTATGTACACTGACAACCACTTAATTCTAGAACAAATACAGTATGTAAGAGATGTAGTCACACATTGACACTAAAGGCTAGACTCACATACAGACACAAAAAGCAACAAACAGGTTGTCAGTGACTCTGACACATCACTCACTGCAGCCACAAAGGACCACACATACATAGACCCACATATGTGGAGATGCTCACATGTAAATTACCCAAACCTCAAAGGCCTCTCAAGTGAAACTCTGCCTGCACTTAAGCAAGACAATTCCCATCACAGCACATAAACCCATATCTCATAGTGTTTCAACTACCAATCCCATATGGTAAAACACTCCACAACCCAATATTCTGGACATTGGAGACTCCATTGTGAGACACAGTGATGTCTCTCTTACCAGGTTGGATAAGGGGAAGATTACAGTTAGTTGACTGTCAGTGGCCAGGATTCACCAGATCATGCAAGCACTCAGGTCACTTATCCCCAAGTACCAGTATGACTCAGTCATAGTTCATGTGGGTGTGAATGACCCAAGATGTACCTCCTTGGACTATATGAACAGCGACATGATTGAGGTGTCAGGATATGTGTCACAGGCATGTATGAGCTTAGCCTTAAGCAGCATTCTACCATCTCCAAGGATGATGCCACAATACCACTAGAAAATTATTGACTTTAACAATTGGATTAGATACTGGTGTCATTCCTAAGAGGTCCAATACTTGTCAGCTTGGGAGGACATGGTTGACAGCCAACACTACTTTGCCAGGGATTGTCTTCACCTTGTCACCTATAGGCTTTTGGACATTGGCCAAAACATTATCCACCTTTTATAGTGCCTTTTTTAGGCATTGTCAAGTAGACAAACCTTCCAACATAACAAAAGCTACTGAGGACAAGCTAAAGGCATTACTGCTCATTGCTACGAGTCTCAACAAGAAACTGCAGTTCTTGGAAGATCTCCTCACAATGGAGAATGTTGGTGCTTGTGTAGTTACTGAAACATGGTTAATAGGTTAGTACTAGGCTAATTGCCCTTATGGACCATTTTAAGCCTAGCCAGTTGCACCATGTGAGAATAAAACTCTGCACCTTGTGTCTATAAGTAAACACCTTATCCATTACACCAACTTCCCATTAAATGTTTCACTTCCCCTTAGATTCATAGCTAATTACTAGGCTATCTTTGTCAATAGGCCATTTTAAGACTAGCCAATTTCCCTCCCAAAAGTGAGAATCAAACACTGTACTTGGTGTCTGTGAGTTAAACACCTTAACCATTATACCAACACCCAATCAAAGCCATGGAAAGCACTCTAGCAGTGCATGACTATAATGCCTTTCATACGTTCTGACCACCCACTGAACATGAAATAGCATAAGGCAGAGGTATATCCATCTACATAAAGGATAAGTACACCTCAAGGCTAGATAAGCACACCTCACGGTTAGTCAAACAATATGACATGCTCAAGCTACTCCATGTCCAACTAACTATGGAAAAAAATGCATCACCATATTCTTACTAGCTACATATTCCCTCACCATGAACTAAGAAACCCATACATCATACCCAAAGTTACTAGAATTGCTCACCATCCAGCCCAATACCATACTCATGGGTGATTTTAACTACCCATCCATTAATTGGGAGGCATACATGACCACTAATATGCAGTTCCAAAAATTTCTTGACTTTGTAAATTCAAATGCCCTGGAGCAGCTAGCCTGCACTCCCACTAGGCAACAAATATCATATATCTGGTACTTATAAATATGGGAGAGTGCTGCACCCCCCCCCCAAGTGTGATCTCTTCACTGGTAAGATCAAATCACAAATTGGTCTCCCTTGAAATAAAGGTAAAAATAGTCTTCCCACCTAACCCTAAAAACTTTGAGAACATCTCTATGGCAAATTATCTCCTTATTAAGGGAAAATATAATTAGTTTCCAAGCTTCCCCAAATCCAAAAAACATAGAAACCTATGCAGAGGCGTACACAAAAGCCGTGTATGACCATATAAACAACTGCATAGAAATGGCTGTATCAGACTGAAATAAACCCAGGTCAAACCACAAAAATGAGCCACCCTGGTGGACTCCTTGTATTAATAGGTTGTACAACAAAATAAAAGAACATCTTGTTGAGAAAAAAGAAGGACTGTACACAACAGAGCAAAAAGTCCCTCATTAGTCTAAACAAGTGAATCAGGGAACTAGCCATGTCTCTGAAAGAACTGCCAATTATCACCAAAGAACAGTTTGCCACCACACTCACTAAAGCTAAAAGCACAGCTTCAATAGGCCCTGATGATATGCCAGGTTGCCCCTTAAACACCTTAAATCAAGACTTATCCAGCCCATTAGGATCTCTATTTAACTACAGCCTCCAGACTGGCTTTGCCCCAAAAAGAGTGGCAAACAACAGTCATCTCTCTGCAGAAAGTGGGGCCATCTACTGACTTGGGAAATTATGGACCCATAAGTTTGACCAGTCTTATATGTAAGACCATGGAAAGAATAATCATAGTCCAGATAAATAATGAAATAGGAAACCTTCAAACACTGGACCTGACCCAATTCATCTTTGTCAAGGGGAGGTCATGCCTACTGAATCTGGTGGATTTCTTTAAGGAAGTCACTAGGCCATGGATGAGGGTAAAGCAATACATACCACCTACCGTGACCTAGCCAAGGCATTTGACACAACTCCCCACTCAAGTATTACATATACACTGGGAGTCACCAGATGGACAGCCAATTGGCTCATGGACAAGACATATGCGGTTAAAGTGGGTGAATCCAGATCCAGCAAGAGGCCAGTTACTAGTGGTGTGACACAGGGCTCAGTGCTGGGACCACACCTTTTCAGAATATACTTCTCTGAAGTTAAGGTTAATGTGGAAGGCCACTGGATGACAATTTTTGCAGACAAATGCAAACTGGGGCAATCACTGAATCCCCCAGTGATGTAGATATCCTTCAGGAGAGTCTAGATCAGACATATGAGTGGGGGCAGAACCATGGCTTAAAATAAATGTGAAAAAAAAGTATTTTCATACCCTTTGGGAAGTGAAATACCCCTGCAAATTACAATATTAGTAACACCCCTAAGATTAGATCTAGGTACACAGATAAATAGTAGCCTGAACTTGTTCACCATGTGTCCACAGAGGTGAGCACGTTTTTCTGTGTGGTACAACTTGCAAGTAAAGATATGGCATCCAAGGAAATTATAGTCCTGCTGTACTCAGCCCCCATTAGATCAATAATTGAGTATAATGTGCCATTTGGCATGTACTTGAGAAGGCACTTACAGCAGCTGGAGTGACCTCAGAGGTTCCTCACAAAAAAAAAAAAAAAAAAATTACAGGGTGTAAACAACATGTACTATGCGGATAGACTAAAAGCCCTATCCCTTTACTCTGTCTCTACTGACTATTAAGGGATGACCTTTGCCTGACCTACAAGGCACTCACAAATCCAGCCCCGATGGAACTGCTAAACATCCACAAGTCTAACACCATGAGAGTCACCCAATCTAGGGATCTAAACTTAGTGACTCAAATGAAACATACTGGAGAGAGAGAGAGAGAGAGACAGAGAGAGACAGAGAGAGACAGAGAGAGAAAAAGAAAGAAAGATGTGTCTGAGAAACTACCCCTTCTTTGGAACAGGCTTCCTATTCATATTAAGCATAGCCCTTCCCTGGCCTTCTTCAAATGCAGCAAACTCAAGGGAAGTGAAAAAACAAGCCAGTAACACCAGGTACTTAACGTATTTGCAGTTTAATCCAAACACTTTTGTCTTACTAGTTTCAGACTTCTTTAGAATAAAAAATAAAGTGCACAAACACACACAATATAAAGCCATTTCTCCACCCTTTCTTAATTAGTTCAGTTCAGACCCACCCAGTTGTTAAAACACAGCACGACATAAAAGGCATATTACATTCATTTGATACTCTGTTGTGGACTCACAAAACAAACTAAATATTGCAAATGATGTCATGAAATTCATAAAAAATATGATGCTTTCAATTTCAAATAAGAACTTAATGAAAGTCTATCATTAAGTCCAGGCTTTTCATCAGAGTTGTGTTTAATTTACCATTTTAGCTCTTTAAATTCAAAAAAATTGTCACTTGGCCCACCCCTAGGTCCTAAATCAATGTGATCTATGGCACAAAAATTTTAAGGCATGTGTTGGATTCTCCCTAATATGTCTGTATAGGGCATTGTTTTCATTATGATGTTTAATTTCATAAATATGCTTGTATATCCTAGTCCTGAATGCTTTCTTGCTTTTCCCAACATAATGACTGCCACATGCCTGACATACTGCAACATATACAACTCCTTTGGCATAACAAAAATATTTTTAGGAGGTTTAATAATGCCAAAGTTGACAATAGTAATTCTATCTTGGTGAACTATGCTTGCATTGGGCACATCTTCCACATTTAAAACATCCTCTATCAACCTTTCCACCACAGTTACTCTCCAACATCCCCTTGAAAGAAGCCTCTTTTTTGCATACAATGGCCGTTTTTTTCTCCTAACAAGGAAAGTAACTCGGGGTCCGTTCTGAAAATTCTCCAAAATTTCTTGACAGTGTTACAAATGTCATAAGAGTCAATGCTATATAGTAGTATCAATGACCGGGTCTATATTAAAATCGTGAAAGTACCAAAGTACTTGATACATAAATGTCGAAATCCAAAGACAGCGAAGGATGACAAACATGAAAATAACAACGTCGAATGTACTCCCGGAAGCAACAGTGCCATACAGATAAGGTAAACCCAATGGAACAAACCTAAAGCAAAACACTTTTTAAAACCCCTCACACCCCCCCCTACTTAAATATACCAACTCCAATACCGCACTACAGTGGGGAAAAGGATTTATTTCCTCATCCCCACGATCACCCTGCTGGCCAAAAAAAAGGACGTTCGACATTCCAGATTCGCTTTTTTTGCTCTTCACTATTTTAGGACTTTAACATTTATGTGTCGATGAATGTGGATCCGCGAAAGTAAGCTTTCGCGATTCCAATATAGACCCTCAATGCCCTACCAAAACTCTGTCTGTTCCCTTGTCCAGGTGTTTGTAACATGGCATTGGTGTTATCCAACAACACATGATACACCCCTTCATTCCTTTTCGTCTGAACCTCACTCATTATATTAACCACCATCTCCTTTAGGTACCTCCTTCTAGTTAACATACCTTCCAAAATCTCACATTCCTGGAGAAAATCATCCAGTACAGAAACCATTCTGGCCAATCTTACAAATTGGCCTTTAACCAAGGCTCTCTTTTGATGTGTAGGGTGTCAACTATTGCAGTGCAGCAAGGAATTAGGATAAGTAGGCTTCCTATAAAGATGTGATGTAAAAACCTTGTTGTTGTAATCCTTTCAAATGGTGGCATTCAAATAGTGAAGCACATCTCTGTCCATACACATGGTAAATCTCAGAAAATGTGTTGTTTCATTAATATATTGAAAGAATTCATTCAGCCTATCCTCACAGTCTTTCCAAAATAGCACCACATCATCTAAAAATCGTCCATAGAGCACCCAACAGTGTTTAAAAGGTGAATTAAAGACAAAAAGATCCTCCCACTGGGCTAGCATTGTTAACAAAGACAGGGGCACACCATGTACCCATTGCTACCCCTGCCTCTGCTTAAATAAATGCCTCTCAAAGCTCACAAAGTTGTTCTCTAACACAAGCTCGAGGCATGCCCTCAAAGTAGAGACAGTTTTACAGTCCATGTTTGTGTTTTTAACTAAGTAGTCACAAAACCAGTTAATCCCCTGTTAATGTGGGATGACCAAAAATAAATTACAAATGTCTCTAGTTACCATTAGTAAGTTGTCACCATACATTTCTTGTCTAACTTTCCCAAGAAAGTCCCAAGAATCTCTTAGCAATGTTGCCCTGTTCTCAAGCACGTTTAACTTTAAAATCCACAAATTTTACAATACTAAATGTTTTTGATGCTTTTGCATCCACTGATGTACTGTCTCCAAAAATTTGTGTTCCTATAGAGAAATCTGCCCATTCAGCAACAGCTCAACCAATGTTAAATCAATATTTCTGTAAGCAATATTGAGTTCATTACGGGAGACTTCTGTATAGGTATCACTGCATAGTAGTTCAAACATCCTGCTAATGTAGTCATTAACATCCATTATCACCAACCCCCACCCTTGTCCGGTTTCATGATTCTAATGTCCCTATTAGCTAAAGTTTCTTCAAAAAGAATCACTTCATTGGGTGTTAAATTTCTTATTGTATTACAATCCTGTCCTGATCTAAGGTCACATTTTATTTCATTTTTCTTGTTCACTTTATTTATTTAAAAAAAATACCTTTATTGAATAATCACTTGTGACATAGGTAAATACACACACACACACACACACACACACACACACACACACACACACACACACACACACACACACACACACACACACACACTCACACACACGTGTATGTAATCAAACCATATTAGCAAGTTCAGATTTACAAGCATTATACATCACATATAGTGTTCTATACAATAAAGTCAAACCAACATTGCATAAATTGTCCATTTCCTGCCTTCTCCTAGACTGCATTCCACCTCCAAAACACTTTTTCTGCATGCATTGTTGCCACTATTTCTATTTTTCCATGTAATTTATGCCTAGCCTTTTCTAAAAATCCTGTTTTAAGTTATTCTGTACCTCTATCTTCCCCAATATACCTCCAACATTTATCATCTACCTGAAGAAAAATTCTCTGGAGTCTGCTTGGGGTACAAAAGTACCTATGCAAGTACTTCCAGGCAAAACTCCTAAAACTTTAGATTTTGTTGCATATTTGAGAGCCATACATATGCCTTCCCATTGTTTCTTTGTGACTTGCTTATTTAATCTTTTTTCCAATCTTTTTGACTTCCTCTGGCTGAATCCTCTAGTTATTGTGCAATATTTTATATGTCCTACTAATTATCCCTTTTTTAACAGCAGCTCCTGTTCTAGATGCATCTAAAAACTCAACCAGTGCATATCTTTAACCTATCCCTTTCTTTTTGCCTAGACTCTGATACCAATCCCTGATAGGGAAGGCAATCTCTAGCCAGAAGTCCAAATGTTTTCATGGCCTCTTCCCATTCTATTACCTTTCTCTCTCTAAATATTGGTTCCTAATACCTTGGTTCCTTTGCCAGCTTCCTCCAGTAAATTCCAGTCCCCTCTTGCCTATTCGCTGTACCAATAATTACAGTCATCCCTAGTGGCAGAATCTAGTTTTTCCAGTCCCATGTTAGCTTAGGTCTTAGTATACTTTCTACTACTTTATGAATATAATATTCTGTATGACTGCTGTTATCCTTCTTAAAGATGTACATCCAAAATCCCACTCTTTCCTTATTTCTTGAATTACCCCGTTTCATTATCATCCCTTTCCACTTTGAATTGTAGCTTTCTGCTTGTGTCATGTATAAGAACCTTAACTCTGTAGGTCTGAAATATCACTTAAAATCGGGTAAACCTAAATCTCCTTGATCTACTGGAAGGATCAGTTTATCCCACTTAACTCTTGTCCTCTTCCCCTCCCAGATAAAATTGTTCAACTCATTATTAATTACTATCCACAACCTTTTCTCTGATTGATAAAAGTATAATTGCCTTGTGTATAAAACTAAAGGGATTAAAAGCATTTTCACTGTATCTTGCTATCTATATCCATAGGCAAGAGCTTCCAATTTCTGAACTTCTGTGTTATCTTTTGTTTAGTCTCTTCCCACATATCCTTAGCTGCCATAACAGAAGGATTTTAACCCATACTCCTAAATACTTCATTTTATCATGTCCCCAAAAATATGGGTATTGCTGAACCAATTCATGTGTTCACTTTATTCATGAAACTGATGTAGAGATCCCTCCTCCTTTTTCTCAGATTTCCTGTATTTTGATTCAATAAAAAAATCATAAGAGCTTTGTTCAGGGTAATTGTCTCCATATACACCCATTCTTCACTTTCTTGTCTTTTTTTTGGTTGTCTCTTTTTCAGGGTAAATGAATTTTACCATTTGATTGTCTAATTGTTCTTTGGGTTGATTTTACTTTGAAAATGTAGCTTAAAATACATTTTCTACAGTTTTATGTTTTCAGTACAGTTTTTCATTAATTATAATACATGTTTCATACAGTCTTCCCTTATAGGATTTTGTTGTCCTGTACTGACAGAAGTAGGTTTAGAAGTCTGAACAGGTAATGTTTTGCCTTTTTAACAACCCTGAAATCATTTAATATTAATATGTTTTCTTTCAACATTTACTTGCTGCTTAGATTTCTCCATTTCTAGGTTTTGTTTTAACTTAACAGAAAATTTAGAGTTCAGCTCAAGTTGCGTATTTTCCATACTTCCTAACTTTATTCCCTTAATGTACAGTCTCTAAGTGCCTGTTTCATTTTCTTCAGTTCTGCTAGGCATTCCTATTCCCTGATTTGCAATAGTATAGGATTCAAGTTCCTCTTTTTACAGGTTCTATTCTTGCTGACTTCTCAGTCATATTTGTATGCTGATATGTTTCGTTAAGTGGTTTTCTTTGTGTCCCTAGCCAAACTGTTGGCTCTTTAGTGCTTTCTAACACCATTTATTTTATTTTATTTTATCCTTTGTTGATCATGTCTTTGATGGGTTCATACATTTTCACAAAACTATCTTGTAGTTGCTCTCATCCTCTTTCTAATTTAGACTGAGGCATATATGTAGATTTATTCAGTTACTCACCCCCCCCCTCCCCACAATTATAGAGTGGTCTGTCCAAAGATCTATGCTATTCACATTGCTTTCCCAGGTGATTAAAGTGGGAAAAATTGTTACCTGTCTTTCATCTTGTATGCAATACTGGGAGTGGCAGATACACACTTGCAATGGCTGCAGCAACCTCAAGCATTGCACATTGTGCTCCTAAGTTAAAATCTAAAGCAAGTAGACTGTATGACATTTAGACATTTCTGAATCAATCTATCATATTGGTTTGTTTTATTATCATATGCAGTACTTCACTATACAGTCATTAGTATATAATACAGCTGATCACATTGTTTGGCCTAGCCACGTCTTATAGTTGGTTTTCTTAATTGCACCTACCCTTCGTGTGACTTCTTGTTGGAGAAATTCACTTAGCATGATGCAGCAGTGTTTTCTGAATCCATCCCATTATTTACAGAACTTGTTTATACATTTTAGGTTTCTTATACCATTCCAAATGGTGGGATTCAGTATACTATGATACAAAACACAATATAAATTTAACTGAGACAAAGACCTACCTAACATTGTTGAAGATATATACAAGCTCCATTACTAAATGAAACATGTTCCTTCAGATGAATCTCAAGTACAGAAAATTACATTACCACATACATCAGTTATTACAACTTATGACTGGCACTGTTTAAAGCAGACAAATTATCAAACCCTATGGATATAGATAAACCTAGGCTATTATGTTTGCCTAGAAGTATACCACTGTCATTATTTTGGAAAGGGTTTACATGATATTTTATACACAGAAGTTCCCTTACAGTGCATTTAATTGGGAAATGTATGAAAATAATAATATCTACTGCTGGAGATTTAATTGAGAGGTCACAGATGATTAACAACATTTATTTTATGATTGTAATATAGTAATAGTTGCACTGTATTTGGGCAAATTTGAATTAACTAAACATTTATTTTATTTGGTGCTCTAATTTCTATGTGCATTAGTGAAGCTACAATTTCTTTGGTGTTTCTTAGCAGTTATTACTCGTAAGACATTAACTAAGAACTGGAAATAATATATAACATTCCTCATTTCACAGATCTTAAATGCAGCCAATATCATTCATGAAAATGAAATTAGCATTATTAAGATGGAAAACTAAAATGTCATGTAAAATTATTACAGAAATATAAAGGTAATATTCTGTGAGGATATCAGCTTTTTTCTCTTTTAAATATAAAATGTCCAAATTGTTACAAGTATGTTAAGTATATTTTCAAGTCTGAATTTATATAAAAGATGTGACACACCTTGTATTATAGTATAACTAGTTGAGAGTGGTTTTAGAAGGGATTTACATTTCTACAGTATGTGTGATAATAAGTAAATCATCAACATTTAGCAAAATTTGATTTTTGTTTAGCATTCAAATATCATTTAATTATATTACTAGTATACTGGAATATTCTATGTTTTGTATGCTGTTTTTTCATTAAAAAACTAAATAAAGTTTTTGAAAAGAGTAAGCAACCAGGGTGAGGCAGAAGTGTGTTTTTATCTATTTTTACCTCTTTCACAGATAGTAACTTTATGCATCTACTATATGCTTCCTACTTTATATAGTTTCATGGTGTGCACTAATGGTTATCTGGTTACTGGGGATGTAAGAGTTAGAAACATCAGGATACACCACCATTTTAGTCAAACATGTAATGTATTATTTAAAAAATGCAGCTCAACAGAAGCACTGTTAACAATTCAGTCATCTTGAACACACTGCCAAAACAGCTTGAATACAATGCATTATGGGATACATCCACTCTTAAAATGGCAATACTATACAGTAATCTTAAAGTTGCAATGGCAATAGTAGACATTTACAATATATATATATAAGCACTGTAGCAGTTTTAGTTTATTATCATACAAAGTTTTAGCAGGGTACATTGCTGTGGAATGCAGATTTGTGACATTTGACAATGCCAAGATGTAAACAATTTGACAATGTCTTTAAGTACTATCTTACTCTTATTTAGTTATGTATGTATTGACTTATTTATGCTTGTTTGCAGAGCTAGAACACTGATAAAAATGACGAACTGTAGGCTCAGCTTGGATTACATGGTGCAACATAAGAAAACATGATGAGTAACTGATAATGGTGTAGAATAACAGATTTATTTCATTATATACATACACAGACAAGTATATTACAGAAGGTATAAGGTTACATTGCTTATATAAAGGAGACAATTAATATGCTTATTTGTGTGTGTGTGTGTGTGTGTGTGTGTGTGTGTGTGTGTGTGTGTGTGTGTGTGTGTGTGTGTGTGTGTGTGTGTGTATGTATGTATTCACTGGCTGGCTGTAGTGCAATTTGCTCTATAGAACTTTTTTTTCTAAAAATCAAAAGATCGAGTCTTCAATTTTGTATGCTTGAGTACTGATGCTTAATTTGTTCTGTGTACTTGATGCAAAGTATGGAAGACCTACAAAAGTATCAGCTAATAATGGTAGCTTGTTGTGGAAGTCTTGCCATGTTTCTCTATGTTAAAATAAGCTGGTTCCATAGTTTTTGGCCCAGCTAACAATGACCTTTGGCCACCTCTTCCCCATTCTTGTACCCATGTGAGCTTCATCATCCTCATGTACTTTAGCCTGTCTTGGAAAGCTCACATCTTGGTTCACACTTTTATTGCTGGGTAGATTCTCATGTATATGTAATAGCATAACTTCTCTGTCTGTGGGTGATATATACATCAGTATGCACTGTCATTAGTGGTTTGGGGTATATGTACAATCCCACTATGATGTCCCCATTTGGCCAGTGTTATCTTTAAAGGTTTGACAGTGTCTGTTTCCATCAGCACTTAGAGATCAGTGTCACGTGGCCCACTCCAGGAAGACAGGGTAGTTCTTTAGTTGCTCAGTTCACTTCCCAGTGGCTAACTATCCAGTAGCAGGTTTCCAGATGAATTCAGGGGTGCTAGACAAAAACAGCTGCCAGTTTTCTGCTCTCACAAATGTTTTCCTTCATATAACATTTTCCACATAAAACAAAGTTCATCCCTATCCATATTCAAATACAATTTAGATCTATGGATGGAAAACAAAGTTTAATCCAGGACTGCCCCTACACTACTAATGGACAGAGGCATCCCCAAACTGCTTTATCCAATGTGTGGGTCTCTTCAAATTATCTATGGTAAGATCCCAGTTACTTACATTAGGGGTAATATATAATTATTGTCCATGGGGTGGATAAGACCAATCTATAACCAAATAGGATAGGTTATTTTGAGCGCAAAAAGGGAAACTGGCTAAGCTCAAAATGGTCCACAATAATAGCTAGACTAGCAGTTACCTATGAACCTATATGTTTATGTAGAGCTCTCCTTAAATATTTTTGTCTGTCCTTTCCAGTGTAATGTATTACACATCTACAAACAAGTATTTCAAAGAAGGGATATGTTCCAGCCATTAGCCTACAGAGTCTTCTTCGCTGAGTGGAGGTCCGCTGTTCCATACTAATGAGTGTAACACATACCTAGACTTAATAAACTGGCCTTTAGTTATTAAGGAAGGCTTTCATGCACTTGAGAGATGGATAACATCTTTTTTTGTTACGACCCTTTCCCTTCTCTCTCAATCTCTCTCTCTCTCACGCTCTCTTTCTTCCTGAGAGATTATATAATTTTACTGTAATGCTGTACATCTCCATGTGACTGATAACATATTTTACTTATGGTTTCTTTCTAACCTATTCTAAGCCTTCAGCATACCATAATTGTAACTGATATATGTTATTTTAATAGGAGACTACAGTGTGATACATCTGCAATGTTTACAGATATTGGAGGGTGGCATAAAGCACTTGTAGCCTAAAGGAATACTTATTATGACACCCTTGGGGCTGGCAGCTTTTCCTGGGTTCCATAACTTTTAACATTCTAACAGAAGAAGGTTTCCTAAAGAAAGATTATAAACTATCATAGCAATTAAGGCAACATATTATAAAAGAACCGTTCTGCCATTTGTTGCATTACGTCCATTAAAAACCCACGATGTAGAAGCACATTACCGCCGTAGGTTGCATACTCCTTTGCACAGAAACACTTTGTGGTTCACTGAGTTGATAATGACTAGCAGTCTGTTAAAATGAACTGTTGAGGTAGTCCTTCTAGAACCTTTAAGCCACGTGTTGCTTTTTGCTATGTTACCTTGCCATTGCCTACCTGCTAATTTTTCCCTCCATTCTGTGTTCAGGCATCATTTGCCTAAAGATAATAATACATTTTTGGGACACCTTAAAATATAGGTTCCTTCTTATGAATGCTTCCTTTTGATACTCCAACAGATCTGCCTTTCTTGAGGATCAAAATGTCAGTGACCATATGATTTATTAACATAGTATTGAAAACACAAACACATTAAGATGCAAAGTCATGTTTAGACAAAAACTACTCAAGTGAAAGACTGTGTAGGCTCATTAAACATGCTTTGAAAGCAAGTAGTATTTTTCCAGTGAAAATGAAAACAAGACTTTGGACAGAAAACTGCATTAAGTTAGTGATCTGAATATTATAACTTTTCATGCTATAGAGCCTGAAGTGAGCATTCATGAATTTCAGTTTCTGCCCATGATTTTAAAGTAGGAAGAAGTACAGACAGTGGAAGACAGTAAAAAAAAATCTCTTCCCATAGAGACCCTACTAAAGGCCCATTAGTAGAAATATACAACAGAGTAAAAACAGGAATGAGCCTGAACTGATCTTTAGTTAGTCAAACGAGCTTTCTACCATTTTCTCCAAAACATTAATATATACTAAAGTAACTGACAAATGCCACATGTATAATAAAGCATCAGAGATTAAGCAATAAATACGGTGACATAAGATGTTTATCTCAGGTTTATCTGCTTAAGTGCAGTCTATATCTTAAACAGAAGTTGTGACTTTTGAAGTTCATACATGACAAACATGCAGAGTCCACACACACACACACACACACACACACACACACACACACACACACACACACACACACACACACACACACACACACACACACAATCTGGTAGCTGGTGGTACAAGGTTTGATTCCCTCTGCTTCCATTGCCACACACACAGACACACACACACACACACACACACACACACAGACATGCATAGACACACACACACACACACACACACACACACACACACACACACACACACACACACACACACACACACAGTCTGGTAGTTGGTGGTACAAGGTTTGATTCCCTCTGCTTCCATTGACACCCCCCCCCCCCACACACACACACAGTCTGGCAATTGGTGGTACAAGGTTTGATTCCCTCTGCTTCCATTGCCTAAGTGTGTGACTTTGAGCAACTCACTTAGCGAGACACTGCTCCCAGGCTGAATTTGAAAAAGGTCCATGGAGATCAGTGCTCTACCCCAGAAAACAAAACTAAAATAAAAATTAAATATGAGCAGAGTGAGGTCCCATGTTTGCATACAGTGTATAGTATAGATCTTAAATGGTTATTATGTCTAAATGCTTGAACTCATTAATATAGTAACGGGCATTGTGGCAGAAAACTAACAAGACTACAGAAATAGTGATTAATTAAATATACCTGGCTTTGCATGAGACAACAGATTATGAAAACAATGCATGTTATGTAATGGAAACACAAGGTGGCCTGTTCATTATATAAAAAAATAATTTAAAAGTTTGATAGCTGATCTCATAAAGATGCTTGCAAATTTGTTTAAGAGATCCTAAAACTACAACGAGGCTGCTTTTCATTATGGTTTGAGATCAACTATTATGTGAATGCAGAGCATTATATACTATCTTTTTTCTTAAGTGTGTGTGTGTGTGTGTGTGTGTGTGTGTGTGCGCGTCTATGCATGTCTGTGCATATGTGTGTGGTGTGTGTGTGTGTGTGTGTGTGTGTGTGTGTGTGTGTGTGTGTGTGTGTGGGGTGGGGGGGTATGTATCTGTGTGTGTGTGCTTGTGTAATGTGAGTCTGCACAGGTCTGTATGCGTGTATATGCCTGCACTTCTAAACATATATGTATGAGTGTCTGCATTTTTGCCTGTGTGTCTATATGCAGGTGAGTGTGCATACATGTAGAATATAATGTAAGTCGATTGGGGGCCATCTTACAGACAGCATACAAACTTCTGGGACATATATACACAATCATAAACTATTATTCTTCCACTCTAAAATTCCTGAAAAAAATAAACGATTTGAAATGGTATGACAATGTCTACTTTCAGGCACACAGTGAAATCAGTCTGCATAATCTCTTAATTTATTCTGTATTTCAAGCTAAATGTTTTTAAAGCAGAAATTAATTTCTTATAAACATCCTTCTTTTACCAGCTAGGTCTTCCTTAAAATATTTGTGTATTCTCAAACTGGCAGATTTCGCAATGACTGCACGTGGTCTTGCTTGAAAAGTAGGAAGCCGTGCTCACATTCATTAAAGTACAGTGTGTGTGTGTGTGTGTGTGTGTGTGTGTGTGTGTGTGTGTGTGTGCGTGTGTACGCACGCGCGCGTGCGTGCCTGTGTGCGTGTGTGTGTGTGTGTGTGTGTGTGTGTGTGTGTGTGTGTGCGTGTGTACGCGCGTGCGTGCGTGTGTGCGTGTGTGTGTGTGTGTGTGTGTGTGTGTGTGTGTGTGTGTGTGTGTGCAGATATTATAGTGCATGAAAGCAGAGCAGATGTATGTCTATATATGAGTGCGTTCATGTTACTGTACAGAGATATTCACCATCATGCTTAATCATTCCTTATGACTAGAACTAATTTCTGTAACACAAAAAGTTTTGTGATGAGGCACTTTTACAAAAGATTCCTTCTTGCACCACTTGAGAACATCATAACAAACAGAAATATTTCAGAACAGCAATGAACTTGTTCCTTTGCCTCTGAAATAACATTCTTATTTCAGCCTTCCCGGAGTTCAGATGGAGTTATGTTGCTGCAGAGGTCTATGTGCTCTAGCAGTATTCCCATTTTTAAACTGCCTGGTAAATATAGGCATAGTAGTTTTCTTTCTGTTTATCTCATGTCTTTTGAACAATCCCCCCATCACTCAGAATATGTTTTTCAGGTAGTTGTTTACGCCATGAAAGGTATTATATTGGCACAGGTTCTGTGTGTGAAAATGTAAAGGTATAAACTTAACCAAGCATAAACGTTAACTGTACTGGTACCAATACTTATAAAATAAGGGTCAGGCTTATTATTCTTGTTTATAGATCTGAGTGAACCTTTGGCCCATGGCAGGGGAGACCAGGTGTGGTGTTTATACTACTCACTATTCAATTACTAGTTATGCAATGCATTTTTTTTGGGGGGGGCACATGCTCTTCTCTCTTTTAACTCTCAGACAACTAACTGCAGAGCATTCTTGTTTTCTCTACTAATTTGCATATCTTAGATACCCCTGATTTGTATATTGATTTACTTAAATCATTCCCTTGTATGAGTCTATTACTGGCTGTCCTCAGTATTTTGTTACCTCATCTGTAATTGTAAACCACAGCTGTATTTAAATCTTTCATTATGTGCTACTATACTTTTTAAAATAAAAAAGTTGTTATAAATAAATAAATAAATAAAGTAAGTAAGTAAATCTGCACACTGTAACTGCTCTGGAAGCCAGAAAATGACAACATATATTTGACTACTTCATGTACTGCAAACATCTGTATTGTACAAAAACAACTGTATTCTTTTTTGTTTGGCTTCATTGCCTTTTATTTCTTTTGTGAGACTTAAGTTCATGTACATAGTAGTAACAGATGTTCTTTTTTTTTCTTTTTGCAGAATATTTCATTCTTTTTAACTGCTGTATTTATCTTGATCCCTGCTGATAGTACTACAAAGAATACATAAACAGTTTTGAAACTATTCCTTGGATTCATGAACACTCCATGCAAGAATAAGCTACTCTTGCATGGAGTGTTTTGTGTTCATGTAGAGCAGCAGCGCACCTTGCATGTTCATGAAGGCACGCTGCTGTACTCTCTACATGGACACGATCCATGTACAAGTGCAGGGGGCATGTCTGAGCAGTGCACGGACACTAAACACGCCCCCTGCGCTCAGAAAGTGCCGTACAGCACTTTCTAAGCTGTACTGGCAAAATATTTGAGCTTAGTCAGTGTCCATGGGCACTGACATATAAAACATAACATCATCAGTGTCCACGGACACTGAAAATGAAAACGGCAAGAGGAAACAATACAGGGGGTGTGTCACAGCTTCTGAGACACACATCCTGTATTGCAAAAGCCATACGGCACTTCTGCATGCTGCAGAAGCAGGAAATGTATGCAAATGCACATATACACCCCTCAACCATACAGATATTCGCAGAATGCCAGATGTTAGTCTCATAAGTGTAGTCCACTCCACATATGCGATGGATGGCTGGCAAAATAGTGGAAAATCATTAAAGAGTGAAACTGGAAAATAATGACAGACAATGCAGTTTCAGATATTGTATCTTTCAGAAAAGTCATGGCAATGCAAAACATGTTATCCTATCAACTTTCTAAGTTGGCCAGAGCAATATTTAAAATCCATCCCTATTTCACCCCCCCATCATATCAGGCTTTGTCCAGATGTCCTGCCCTAACAGGCAGAAAGCAATGTGCATACCCCTAAAGTAAAATAAAAATGGAACACAAAGTTAGATATTTTTTTTCTGTTCCCAATAAAGTTTAAGCGTAGCTGAGTGGGTGTGCACGCCACGTATTTCTGCATAGTATAATTTAAACATCTAAAGGAGTTAAATAAAAACATACAGCCAGTCCAGTGAAAGTGGGATGGTGTAGTGGCTAGAGTGTTTGCTTACCATCCATATCACGGTTCAATCCCCAAAACAGTCCATTCATTTTCATACGTGAAACATGGCTAAAATATAATTTTTTTATAAATAGGTAGTGAATATTACACATTTGTTGACCAGGGTAGTATAGCAGGTCTAAATGTAAGGTGTCAGTGTAGTACAGATGTGAAACCCCCACATAAACACAAGTGTCCCAGACAGTATAGCCACAAAAGAATGCAATGTAATGAAAGTACATAAAATGAGAATAATAATAATAATAATGATAATAATAATCATAAAAAGTAATAATACTAATGACAGTCCATAAAATAACAGCTGAGCAATGCTAAACTGAGCTCAGCTGTGCTTAGCTGGAGTAAGCACTGCTGAAATATGTATGCTTAGCAAGAATTAGCGTAGCTAAGAGGATTTGCGCACTAGTAAGCAGGGCTTAGCATCTCCCCTTTTAAGCAATGCTTACCTATGCTAAGCGGGTGTGCCCGGTGCTTAGCTTAGCTCAGCATATTCAAAACTGTCCAATCAAAGCAAAGGGTGGGAAATCAGCCCTATTTAAACCTTGCAGGTGGGAATACAGCTCATAACCAGTTGTAGCTCCCCACTGTAGGCACTATGGCTAGTGTTGGTGAAGGTGTGTGCTTTCGGGCGCAGCGTTGGGGCATTCAGGAGTCCAGAGTCATGGTCAGACTCCTTGTAGAAAACCATGACATGAGGCTGCTGCAGGCCCAGTACCAGGGCTCCCAATACAAAGTGGAGGCCTGGGAACATCTCGGCTGCGATCTCGCCAGTGCCACTGGCATCCCTCAGACTGGTGAGCAGGTCTAGCACCACTTTGCCGACCTGAAGCAGAGGAACAGGGGAGCTCTTGGACCAGTGGGTCCAAGATGTCAGAGCAGGGAATGCTCCAGGCATATGTCAGTATCAGTCACAATAACTGTTTTTTCAAAGTTCAGCCCGTGTATGCGATGGATGGGTTTGCATAAATGTTTTTCTCATCACCTGTACAGCTGCAGATGAGAGGGCTACCAACTTGGACACCCATGCCAGCAGGCTGCTAAGGCTGTGTCATGAGGCTGGTGAGTAACAATCTAGCTTGTAGTATTCAAGGCAAATAAATAAAACTAACTATTATGTCACTTTGCAGTATTTAAAAATGGGTATGGTCTGTAATTAATAAACAAGCTCATAGGAGAGTAATACTGAAATGCAGGTCATATATCAATAAAATTGTAAGTACTTGTCAATAAAAGTCAAAACCCCTGACTGGGTGTGTTTACTTTGGTATTGTATGAAATGTGTACAGTTTATGCATAGCAACTATAGCTCTGAAAGCATTAAACAATCAAGGCTCATCTGACAAAGATTGTGGAGTTATAAAACAGGAGATTAACTACATGAAATATTGCATTCACCAAGATCTGATATCTGAATATTAATGTTGTGTTAACCAGTGTTTTCTACACTGTGCTATACAAGACATATGTGTTATGCATGAATGTCAGAATTAGAACTTCAGAGTGTACAACCAAGAGAGTATTAGACAGAAAACAGTCAAAAAAGAGACAGCAGCTCCTCAATAGCTCATTCTGATGAACACGGACCTGTTGTAT
>NC_056727.1:171429842-171484842 GCF_019279795.1 Protopterus annectens | reverse complement strand
TATCATCCCCCTTTGAGATGTCAGGCACTACAGGGATGTTACAGCACCAAGAATCAGACATCAGTGTGAAAGTGCATACCGACAACCAATTCCAACACAGTCACATACTGGTAGGTCAGGTCTACAGTACAGTATATGGACTGTGTGAAGAAATACACAATAGTATTCCAGTCACACAGTACCCCTACATATAGTGGTCCAATTCTCAGTGTAGTCTGAATCCTGACAGTGGTACAGGACACATCTCAGTATGCTGCTACAAAGGCATACAGCCAAATAGACCAGCAGATACTGGAGCAGCATGCACAGTCAGATAAAAAAGGAGCCATAACACTTACATCTACCCCCCCTCCATACACAGCCAAAATAACATGTACACATGATATGTGTACACAATCCCAACAGTCTGTCAACAATGGCCAGACATGCACAGACCTCTCAAATGTGCAGTTAACCCCAGAATGTACAGGCTCAGCACTGATATCTATGGCCTGTTCCCTGTAACATGTCTGTGGGTCTACTACATCACTAGGATGGTAGGAGGAATGCAGGCAAGAAATACTGCTACTAAATACAACTGAGCCTCATAGTGCATGACATCTGGACAAAGCCTGACATCATGTGGGGATAGAGGCACAAACACAGTGGTAGATTGGACATATTGGTGTCAGAAATTTAGACAGTTGCTGATGTTACTGGGTGTATTGTAACTATACTTTATGAGGAATATGAAGGCAGTAATACCAATGGAGTTTAGTATTTACTGACTGCATTCCCCAGAGTCCCTGACTGAATTTCCAAGGACAACAACTGTCTGGGGAACAGACAAAACATAACAGGCAAACATGTGGCCAGTCTGTGGACAGCATGCCAGTTGAGAGGTATGTCAGAGACATATCACTGTCAGACATGAAGTCACTCACTAAATGCATGTCCACAAAACCCTGTCAACCTATCAACCCACCATGTTTATAACAGCACTGATGATGACATAGAATCTGTTCACAGTTCTGGAGATATGTCCCCCATGTTGTTGTGCTGTCTCCAGATGTCCTGTCCTGTGAAGTATTCCTACCTACTGTCTGTGAATCTGTAGCCAACCACCTCTGTAATGTCCCTCACACAGGCAAGTAATAGGGCCAAGGCCCACGTGAAGGACGTCCCATTTGTTGGAGCTAGCAGCAGTGCCCAGGCCCACAACATAAAACTATGTGGGCACCTACATAGATGTATGGCCTTAGCAATACCTGATATGTGCACATCTACACAAAGGACAGACAGGAAGTGGACAGCAAACAGTTATGCATTAGAATGAATGTCCTGAAGGATAGAAGTCTGAAAGTGAAATGCATGCTATTACTACATGACAACAGTCCTCAATGACATGGGCAAAAAACATAGTATTCTGCAATTAATATAATAATATCATATTAATATGCAATAGGAGATACATAAAAACATACAGCTGAAACACCAAGAACAAGATAGCGTAGTACTCAGAGTCCCAGCTCTGCATGCAGAGGTGCATGGTTGGAGTACTACAATAGTCAATCTAATTTTACATGGAAAAGCAGTGTCAACAGTACTAATTCCATAATACAATATGCGTGGAATCATATTCATCAACCAGTGCACTGTAGCTGGTGTAACATGCAAGTGTGAGTGCATATAACATGTGATACTACCCATCTATAAGAAATAACAAATAAAACAACACGTGATACTACCCATGTATACTCAAGTGCCCTGTACAGTATAGACACACCTCTTGCTACTGTAATGAGAGCACATAAAAGCATGTTATGTACAGGACATTAAATAAACTTATTACACAATGTCATTACTCTGCTATTTTATGAGACTGGAATGTGAGCAATGGTTACCAGGGCAGAGCTATGCTTATCAGGTTTATGCATTGCTTAAATATGAATGATAACCAGTAATTACCTCTGTTACGCATATTTGCGCACTGGTATGTATCTGTAAGTGAAGCCTACACAGTTAAAGCACCTATCGGTTTAACCGTGTTTTAGTGCTGCTTAGCGACATGCAAACCCACGCAAACCTGCTTACAACTGCTTAAAAGTGCCTTAAGCATTCTGTATCCAGCAGCCCAGCAACAAAAAAAGTCAGCAGTGCTCAGTCTTGAACCGGGATGCTATACACCATAGCTATAGTAATTTACCACTAGGCCATCTTAATTGTGAAATATCAGGATGTCTTTTACAATATATCATGCAGTACAGTCAGTTTATAATAGGAAAGACACACTGTGCAATGAGGAATGATTATCTACAAATATATACATGAAAAAAATATTTACATATATAGAGGGATAGATATATATATATAATGTATATATGTAGCTCAACACATATCTATACCTCTATATATTGTCCATACACCAACCTCTTGAATGTACAGAGTCCCACATGTTGTCTACTCTTTCCCCTCAGCAGGAACGACAGAACAAAATAATGGTAGACCCTGACTATCAACCTCCTACTGTATGGCATCTGCACAAATCCTGACATAATTTGGGATAGAGGCCCAAAAACATGGCTATACTTGCAATATTGCTGTTATACACTGAGTAAATTGCTGGTGTTACAGGGTTTGTTGTAACATATCATTTATGAGGGATATAAAGTCTGAAACACAAATGGATGTTGGCATTTACTGATTGCAATCACCAGAGTATGCTACTGATTTGCCAAGGACAACACCTGTCTGGGGAACAGAGCAAACATAACAGGAAAACCTCTGGCCATTATGCGGATAGCCCTACAGTTGAGAGCAATGCAGACACATAACTTTGTCAGACTGAAACCCATGCAGGAGTAGCTTGCTCAGACAAACTCTGTTAAACAAGTATTATTCAACACATATAACAGCAGTACTCACATTCTGCCCCTAAGTCTTGAATCTTCTCCATCATTTAGTTGGCTTGTCTCCACAGGTTTTGTTCAAAGAGATATTAGCTCACACACCTCCAGGATGTCTTCCTCACAGGTGAGGGAAAGGGCCAATGCCCACACGGAGTACTCAGTTATAGGAGTGTGTTGCCATGACATTGGCTATTGGAATAACTACACAGCTGCTCTGCATGCAATCAGTAACTGGGGAACACCAATTGGTGCTCAGGCCATCACATGGTCATAAGCATTACCTACAAAAGACAAGCTGCCATCTTTTCAAACCACCTCTGTCACAGACAAATCCACGTGCAAAGCTGAAATAGTGTGAGAAATAATAAAAGGATATATCTGTGAAAATTCCAGAAAAAGGTATGTGAAACATGTAAGCATGTAATTGAATGCAGTCAGTGGTCTGTAATAATGGAAATTAGGGTTTTGAAAGCATATGTCTCAACAAGACTTGCTGTACTGATGTACTGCTGAACAGCACTGATGGCCAGAGCATGTGGCTCTGTCTGTAGTGACTAGACCAGCTACTGGGATGTTGTACATATCCATATGTTACCTGTGCATATAACTATGATACACATTTTGTCTTGTAAATATAAGACAACTATACAGAGCAGGTGCAGAGTAAAGTACTGCTGCAGATGTGTGTGTTGAACTACATGTTATATACTGAGCTCATACCATTCAACTGTCCAGTGTTCTGCACAATGACCATATGTGTGCCTCATATTTGTAGTAATTTACCCACAGAGTCATGTTATGTCTGTCAAATCCTTGCCAAATCTGTGAAGACTGACATTACAACATCTCCCTTCATTGTCCTCTGGCTTTTCTCATTTGGGATTGCCACATTGGATCATCTGTTGCCATTTCTGCCTGTCCTCTGAATCTTGCTCTCTTACACCACACACCTGCATGTCCTCTCACACCACATTCAGAAACCTTATCTGAGGCCTTCCTCTCTTCCTCTTACCTGGCAGCTAAATCCTTACCATTCTTTGTCCAATACACTCAGTATCCCTCTTCAGCACATGTCCAAACTGATGTAATGCTGCCTCTCCAACATTGTCTCATATTCGTCCAACATGGCCTAAGCCTGTCATATACATATAGCTAAACCTGTGCACCCATGTCACACCCAGTGCAAATCACAACATCTGTAACTCTGCCATGTGCAGCTCTGACTCCTGCCTTTTTGTCAATGTCACTGTCTCCAGCCCATATAACATATGTGGTCTCACTACCCTCTTGTAGACCTTACATATCATGTTTACTGATACTCATCTGTCACATATCACTCCTGACACTCTTCTCCACCCTTTCCAGCCTGCACTCTCTTCTTCACCTGTCCTCCATAGTCCTCATTACTCTGAAATGTTGATCCCAAACATTCAAACACATCCACCTTTGCCAACTGTACCCCATGCATCCTTAACATTCTGCTATCCTCCCTCTCATTCACACACAGATATTCTGTCCTAGTGCTGCCAACCTTCATTCCTCTCCTCTCTAGAGCATATGTCCACCTCTCCAGGGCCTTCAAAAGCTGTCCCCTACTCTCAATACAGATCACAATGTCATCTGCAAACAACATAGTCAACAAGGACGTTGGCATGATCTTGTCTGTCAACCTGTCCATCACCATTGCAAATCAGAAAGGGCTCACAGCTGATCCCCAATGTCATCCCACCTCCACCTTAAACACATCCATCAATCCCAATGCAGACCTCAATGCTGTCACACCACCCTTGTACATATCCTGTACCACTCTTACATATATATCTATTCCACTCATGACTTCATCATACAATACCACAACTCCTGTCTAGATATCCTGTCATATGATTTCTGTAAGTCCAGAGAGACAAAGAGCAACTCCTAACCTTCCCTGTATTCCACCAGTAACAGTTGCAGAGCAAGCTTCACATCAGAGGTGTCCTTTCCACACATGAAACCATACTGCTGACCAGTACTCCTCACCTCCCTGTGTTACCTAGCTTCCACTACTCTTACCCGTAACTTCATGCTGTGACTGGTCAATGTTATCACTCTGTAGTTATCACAGCTCTGCACATCAACCTCATTCTTAACACCATACCCAAGCACTTTTTCTACACTCCTCATGCAACTTCACACTTCCCAAGATATCAGTAAACAGTCTGGCTAACACACCACTGCCATTTCCACTTAACAACCCCATGCTTCCACAGGTGTGTAATGTGGACCAACAGGCTTGCCAGTATTCATCCTCTCCATAGCTATCCTTACATCCTCCTTATTAAGCCACTGTACTTCCTGATCCACCATACCCACATCGTCCAACCGTCTTTGTCTCATTCTCTTCATTCATTAGCCTCTCAAAGTACACTGTCCATGTGCTCAACACACTCTCCTTGCTTGTGAGTATGTATAATTCATCATCCTTTATCACCCTTATCTGCTGCACATATTTCCTAGCTCAGTGCATCTGTCCAGCCAATCGCAATTCCTGTCATCCCTCCTTAGTGTCCAACCTGTCATAGAACTATTCATATGCCCATCCTCAGCCTTTGCCACCTCTCTCTTTGCCATGTACATCTCTGCATACTCCTGCCTACTTTCCTCATGTCTCTGACAATCCCACTTCTTCCCCAACGTCTGTCTCTGCAATACTGTCTAGTACTTCCTCAGTCCACCAACAAGTGTCCTTGTACTGCTTCCTCTATCCACATATCACCCCAAGCACCTATCTAGCTGTCTCCCTTACCAGCTCTGCTGTACTTAACCAGATATTTGTTAGAGTGTCACTGCCACCCAGTGCCTGTCTCAACTCTTCCCTGAATTCCACCTCACAAGCACACTTTTCCAATTCAGACCATTTGATTCTTGCTGTCCCCACACTCCTCCACATCTAGATCACCAACATCATCTCACATACCAACATTCTTTGCTGCCTAAATACACTTTCCCCTGTCACCACTTTACAGTCTCTAATCCCCTTCAAACTGGCCCCCCCACATTGGATATATTCCACCTGTGTGCATCTTACTCCACTCTTGTATGTCATCCTATGCTTCTCTCTCATGATATAGTGCATATTCACCACAGCTATGTCCATCCTTTTTGCAAACTCCACTACCATCTCACCGTCTCCACTCCTTTTAACACCATACATACCCATCAGTTACCCATCCCCTCTGTCCCCTTCACCAACATGCCCATTGACCTCTGCTGAAATGACCAGTCTGTCACCCTTGGGTACAGTCATCACCATGTCATCCAACTGATGTCACTTTTCTCTTTCTCATCCATCGCACAACCAACTTGCATGGAATATGCACTAACAACAGTCATCATTACACCATCAGCTTACAGCTTCAGAAACATCACTCTATCAGACACTTATGGCCAAAGGTGCAGATAACTGCACAGCTGAGGTAAAGTATTACAGGTGCCAGGAAGTCTGCCTTCAGTTTCTACCTTACATCTTGCTAGTTCCTTCTGTCTTGCACTTCAAATAGCATTAAAGCTTTGCACTTCAACAGGTTATTGGATCAATATGTGTATCACACCTGAGAGCCATCAGCAGTACTTGTTCATCATGGAATTAGCCCCAGTACTTATTACATATGACCAGCAGCCGCGGTGGTACAGCGGTAGCATTGCCTCACAGCAAGAGGTTCTCCCGTTCGATTCTCGGCTGGAGCGCCTTTTGTGTGGAGTCTACATGTCCTCCCCGGGGTCGAGTGGCATTCAAAAGACATGTGTGAATGGGCGTGCCTTCGTTGAAGGTTGGGCATCGAGCTGGCACCTCAGCACAATAAAAATCTCCTGCCAATCATTAGCGGACCAGAGTTCCACTGTGGTGACCCCTAACTGGGAAAAGCCGAAAGAAGAACAAACTTATTACTTATAACCACCCCTCCTGGCATGATTGAAGTGCGATTTTCTGTGCTTTCACCCATTAACCTGGTGCACTTGTCCATTCTGAGGCACTGTCGCAACTGCCTTATGTACACAGACAACCCTCTCCTCTAAACTCCAAACACTCAGATCAGTGAGTTACCCCTATATCACCAAATGTGGAAATATGCACTTTCCAGCAAAGACTGGAATAGCTGCTCAAGAGGATGAGATCAACACTTGCACCACACCATGTGGACCACATAGCTCACCACAACACCCACTATGACAGCCCTGACATACACTGAAAAGCCACACACCTATCTTCACAGAGGCACTCAGTGGACATTTACCTAAACAGCATAGATCAGCAAGACAGACACCTACTCAGACACCACGACATAGCACATGCCAAAGGACACATATGTCACCTACACAGTGTGCCCCTCATCCTAAGCTCCTAAGACTGACCACCTTGCACAATACAGTGATCGTGGGTGACTCAGTACTGCGGCACACCGATGTCACACTCACTATGTCGATTATGGAGGAGGTAACAGCCAATTGTCTATCATGTGCCAGCATCCAACACATGACACACCCAGTCAGGCCACTCCACAACAGCTACAAGTATCACTCTGTCATCATCCATGTGGGTGTGAATGACTTGAGACACACCTCCCTGGGCTACATGACAAGAGACATGGTTGAACACTCAGATTATGTGGTCCAGGCAGGTGTGACAGTAGCCCTGAGCAGTATACTGCCATCACCCAGAATGATGCTGCAGTACTATCAACAGATAATTGACTGCAACATTGGCTTACATGTTATGTGTCATTCTCAGGGGATCAAGTATCTCTCCGCTTGGGATAACATGATTGACAGACCTCAATACCTTTCCAGAGATGTCCTAAATCTGTCAGCCCTGGGTTCCCAGGTACAGGGTAAGTGTCTTGCCACATCTATAGTGCCTTATTAGGCAGTGTTCCAAATCAAATTACCACCGTAAAAGCTAGCCATGTATGCAATCTGAGGGTCATGCTGCTCAACAGTAGAACATCTGTCAAGATGCAGCCACTCAAAGCACTCCTCAGAGTGGCTGATATTGACATTTGTGCTGTAACAGAGAGGTGGTTTACAGCAGCAGACAGCAGCCCTGCTATGATGCATTCCACAGCTATTAGTACTACAACATGGACCACACCTCCACAGGTGGTGTTGTCTCTATATCCATAATGGGTATGCACAGCTCCAGACAAGTATCCCAGCATAATGCATCGGAGGTACTTTCTGTAAGACTGACTTTGAGGAATAGTGCAATCCACACCATAGCCTGCTATCGGTCCCCAGCTATGTCCCTAGACTGTCAATGCACATTCCTCAACACCTTGGCATCTATGAAGGTCCAACCCAAGACTGACATAGTAGGAGACTTCAACGGTATACGTGGATTTGAGTGAACAGCAGATGGTCAATCAGGCAACGTTTGACAGCAGTTCTGCGAATGTACAGAATTGCGAACACAATGTAGCCGAAATGCAAAATATCCCCCCCTTTTTGACCCATGGTAGCTCTTGTTTAGGTGGTAAAGTGGTCAGGAATATCAAATTCCAAATTTTTTATGACATTCCGAGCGTTCGACACCTGGAGCTTCGACATATAGGTTCAGGGAAACCGGGTTTCAACTATCAGTTGCTCAGTCATATGCATGTATTCTGACTTCAACTACCCCTCCATCACCTGGGGAAAGTAGTCAAGCACCAGTACATAGGCCCAATGGTTCAAGGAATTCATCAGTTCCAATAGCCTCATACTGACCCCCAGTAGAGGATGCAACAACCTTGACCTGTATTGATTACTTACATATGGGACTGTTGCTCGACCACAGTTGTCAATCCCTACCTGGTCAGATCCAAACATGATGTAATCAACATGGAGCTCAACATCTCACTGACACCCCTCACAAAGGTAACCACTTTGCAAAACCTCTCCACTGCTGACATTTCAGTATAAAAACAGGGGTGGATGACTTCGCTGCACCCATGCCAATGGGAAATAGCTGTATTACTGTCACATCATACACATATGCACTGCACAAACATGTACATGGATGCATGGTACTAACCATAGTCAGCAGAACACAGACACTGTCCTCCAAACATTGGAAGCCATTGTGATGGTCCTCTGCCATTACTAAAGTGTACAACAGAAGGAAGACAGTGCTGCAGAAAATGGTGGTGTCCCAAGACTGGTGAACCCCCTTATTAGCCTCAAACACAACCTGGGATCCCTCATGGAATCACCTATAGGCAGCTATGAAGGCAGATATGCAACAGACACTGGCAACAATCACAAAAGCCTTTGATAGTTATATCAACAACCTCCACAGCAAGAACCACAAGTGCTGTGAGTTACTGCACAATGCTAATCCCTATCCTGACAGAACAGATATTGGCCACAGTCTTGCCAACACAGTCAATGCCAGCTTTATCCCTCTCCCCCCAAGGGGACAATCACAATGACAGATGAATGCCAGGCACCCAGCATCACTGCAGGCCAGGTTAGACCTGCATTGTCCACAGGCAAGAATACTGCTTCCATGGGACCGCAACATATCTGTGGCTGTGTTCTACATGACATACAAGGAGACCTGGCACTACATCTTTATGCCCTGGTCAGTCACAGCCTCACCTCAGGCTTTGTCTTTCCAAACTGGCACACTGTTACAGTCATCTCTCTCCATAAAGGGGTAGCATCTACAGACCCTGGGGATTATTGGGCCCCTAGCCTGACAAGTCTACTATGTACAGGTATGGACGCATCATCAAGGACCTGATTGACCAAGATATGGGTGATCTCCTAACTCTGGACCCCACACAGTTTGGCTTTGTGAATGGCAGATCATGCCTGCTCAACCTGGTTGACGTTTTTTCAGAGAGTCACCAGGGCTGTGTATGACAGTAAGGCACTGCATACAGCCTACCTCAATCTGGCCAAGGCTTCTGATGCCACTCCTCAGTCAGGGATTATTGGTAAACCCAACACACTAGGCATCAACTCCTATATCAGTAGGTGGTTTGCAAATTGGTTCACAGAACACACAGCGTGACAGTGGCAAACTCCAAGTCAGACTGGCAAGCAGTCACGAGTGAGGTCCCACAGGGATCAGTACTGGATAGTGTCCTGTCCAGCATCTACTTCTCAGGAGTCCAGCCAAACACAGAGGAACTCTGACTGACCAAGTTCACAGACAACTGCAAGCTGGAAGCTATCATGAACTCCACAAGTGATGCAGACATCCTACAGAAATGCCTCACTGAGACCACTGAGTGGTGTGAAAACCATGGCCAGAAGCTTAACACCACAAAATGCATCATTATTCCCATTGGTAAAACACTCAGTTCCCAGTAAGTTTCACATCAATGGGAGCCCAATAAACACTGTAGGCATTTTAAGAGATGTGGGGACACAGGTTGACAGCAACTTCTCTTTCAAGCACCACATTGCCACTGTGGTCAGTAAGTCCTTCTATATGGCACATTGCATTACCAAGGGTTTTGCAGCCAGGAAGACAGAGGTAATGATCTCTGCCTACTATCCCCTCATTAGACCACTCCCCAAGTATTATGGCCCATTTGCCATGTCCCTCACTAGACACCTGCTACAGCTGGGGAAGCCACTGAAGCACATCACAAAGGGGTTCCTAGGCCTTAAACACATACCCTACACAGACAGGAGCAGCAGACTCAAGCTATTCTCTGTGTCATATCACCTAATTAGCAGCTATCTGTGCTTAAGTTACAAAGCCATGTCTGATCCAGCTGGTTTAGGAATGCTACATATAAATCCATCCACATCACACACTGTAGAGACTGCTATCTCAGTACCACAATCACCACAGCATGCTGGTGGGACAGGTCCCTCACCAAGAGACTGCACATGCCCTGGAATACACTTCCCATACATGTCAGGCAGAGCATCTAAATGACTCTGTTCAAGAGAAATCTTGATGAGTGGGTGGGTAACAGACAGTTCAACCCAAGGATCACTGCAGCGACTATACTTGATACATGCACTGGGATATAAGATCGGGTGGCACAATGGCAGGGCCCTTCTATGTGCTAGGCTTGTTAAGGCTCCTGGGCCATTACCTAGTACACACTTGTGAACCTATAAAGGGAATGACATCAGCAGGACTGATAAAGCAGTGGAGTGGGTGTTTAACCTATAAAAATAATTTTTCCTGCAAACAGACTCACATGCCAGATGTGACAGTAGAACCCCTATCTAACTAGCGATTTATACCATAGTGGCTACACGATTACCACACTCACTACAGAGCTTACTGGGCTAAGGGTTGGCCAAAAGTGCTGATATGGGGAATGACATCAGCAGGACTGATAAAGTAGAGCAGTGGGTGGGTAACATCAAAATACTTCTACTTACAAACATACATACCCACACACACATTTGCCAGATACAAGAGGAGAACCCCTGCCAGAGTAGTTATTTGTACTATAGTGTCAAGCATTTATCACATGCATTACTGAGCTTACAGGGCTAACAGCTGGCCAAGGTTGCTGATAAGGGACTGACATTATCTGGCCTGAAAAGGTGGGGCACTGTATAAACAAACACACAACTCCCTTAGTCTTGCACACACAGACACACACACTTTTACATTTGCCAGGATTGAGATCAGAACTCCTATCTAACTGGTTATTTGTATTATTGTGTGATGCAGTTATCGCATGCACCACAGAGCTTATAGGGCTGAGGCCTAATGGAAGGCACTTCTAAAATGACTGATATCTGCAGGACTGTTAAAGTAGGGAAAGGGGAGGTGTACTGGGTTGGAATGGACCCAAAAGCTTTTAGTTGTGAACACGCACACATACTCACATTTACATTTGCCAGGACTGAGATTAGAACTCCTACCTCACTAGCTACTTATACTGTCATATTATGCAGTTATCACACATACCACAGAGCTTATAGGGTTGAAACCTAAAGGAAGGCACTTCTAAAATGACTGATATCTGCAGGACTGCTAAATTAGGAGAAAGGGAGGTGTACTGGGTTGGAATGGACCCAAAAGCTTTTAGTTGTGAACACACACACTCACTTTTACATTTGCCAGGACTGAGATTAGAACTCCTACCTCACTAGCTATTTATACTATCATATTATGCAGTTATCACACATGCCACAGAGCTTATATGGTTGAAGCTTGATGGAAGGCACTTCTAAGATGACTGATATCTGCAGGATTGCTAAAGTAGGGAAAAGGGAGGTGTACTGGGTTTGAATGGAACCAAAAGCTTTTAGCTGTGAACACACACACACTTTTACATTTGCCAGGACTGGGAGTAGAACTCCTACATAACTAGTTATTTGTACTATAGTGTTATGCAGTTATCGCACACACCACAGAGCTTATGGGGCTGTGCCTACCAAAAGTGACTTCTATGGTGACAGACATCCTCAGGACTGCTAAGGTGGGGCAATGGAAAGTGCACTGGGTGGAGAAGGCCTGCTTATTCCTAGATCCTACTGACATTTTTCTAAGTGTATGAGCATGCCCAGTGTGTCCTTCTATAGTACATGTGGGACTCCATTCCAGTCCAATTTGTTTTTTGCTACAACCATACCTGTCAACCTGTTGATGCAGGATATCTGGAAATAGCCTATCAAAATGTGGGAACAATGGGCCATACAATGATTCTGACAATTTCTCTCAGTAATGTATGGGTTGCAAGGGTTACAGGGCTGGTTTTAATAGACATCTGTCATATATGCTATTTGACACTTTCATGCAGTATTTCAGTACCTGGTGACATACCTTCTCAGATCATCACAGTGATTTAGAGGAATACAGGATGGATGATGCACACACACACACACACACAAGGTTTATGGGCTAAATGCTATGCCTTCTTGCACTATCCAGCCTGTTGAGGGGGTGTGCTTACAAGCAATTGACTGCTGGTGCTGTGGAAATGGTCCAGCACCTTGGTGACATATTACAAGGTGGAATCACTGTGCATTTATGTTCTGGCCTGGTCTTATTTCCAGTCCACAGTTGGGTAATATAAGTTAGACAGGATCAGGGAGACAGGCAGATTCCAGGTAGAGTTGTAGGGGATAGGATATGTGGGGGGCGTCCTGGGCAGATATGTTTGGCTATAGCTACCAGTACTTTGCATTGGGCTCTCCTCAATGGTTGACTGCACTTGGGGGGTCTTGTCTGTGTCAGACTGTTTGACCAGCCTGGAGGTGTGTATTTGTCACACACATATATGTATGGCTCACCTCATTATGCTTGGATGACCACATATTGGGGTCAGGATGTTGTATAGGATGAGTGATCAGGGTGGGGTATGTTACTCCCCATGGCTGTGGCCCAGGGTTCTGTGGGTGCAGACATGTCACCATCTTCCAGGATTAGGCCTGCCTGCAGTGAGTGCATTCCCATGTTTAAATTCCTAGCCCTGCCTGTGAACTGTACAGAGTATCACAGAATGTACACATCCCTGATTCATATATCTTTTGGTTTCCCAAACAAGTGCAGTTTTCCATCAAAAATGTTTTACAAGTCACTCATGGTTGAAGTCAGATATTACAGGCAGTTGAAATTGCAGCTTCAGACTTCGTACCCATCAGACATTCCATGCCACTACAAATCATTACATCAACTTTATAACATTATTACATCATTATTTCACAGGTGTCCTTCTCTTTGGACCTTCATCACCCCCTTATTCATGGCTTTGCCCTGATTTCTGGCTCCCTGAGGCTGCCAGGTTTGCTCCTAGCAGTTGTCAGCATGGCCTTTCTTTGCACTTTGTGGACTGTGTTATGTTGGTGTTATGGACCCCATAACACTCCCTAAAGGGCACTATGGGTGAGGAATAGGCATTTTCCAGAGGTCTGTAAACCAGGTGAGACTGATGCAGGCCATCTGTAGCAGGGCAGTACATTCTGATGATCATATATTCCCAGGCTGCCAGCAGGTGACACCCCTGGGATGGCATCAGTAAGTTGACTGTGGGTGTTACTGACAATTGTTTTCTGTTACTATTGTGCCATCACCCTGGGTGACAGCTGGATGCTGCTGAAGTCTGGGAACACATTAGTGGATTTCTATGGGACTATGGTGGGGCACGACTGTACAAGATACACATCTGCACAGACTGTGCTGATATTTGCTTAACATTTTGGTCCCATGTAGCATAGTGGTGTGCCCTATCTTTCAGACTACAGGCATAACAGTATCAACCACAGGTCAGATTGTTCTGGCATAGACATTTGTAGTGTCAGACTTCTTACCTTTCAAAGCCATACTGCCACTGCTAGACCTGCTGTGATATCACTGTCTAAAACTCTGTTGATGGGGATTTCATGGATATCTCCACGTGGGCCCTTTGCCAGGAATTTCTGTATGGTTATCTACAGCTGATCTGCTGTGTGGGGTTAGTGGTGGGTATGGGACCTCCACTTTGACATCCAGGCATGTGACCTATGACCCCCCCAGTTATTTGGCTCACCACATATACTGCAGTGGTATTTGTTGACTAGGGTGGTACTGCATGGTGTGGGTAGGGCAGATACTGGGGAAAAACATCCTGCTGTCCCACAAAACTGTCTGCTGCTATCCTAGTTAGCCACCCCATTCCCTTACATGCGTGATCAATACCATAGATATGCTATCAGAAAATTCCACCCCATTATTTTAATTTGTTACAGAGACTGGCTTACCTTGTGCTTGCAGCTGTTTTGAGGGTGGTGCTTGAGGGCTGACTATGTCAGATGCACACAATACACTGCCTATACATGGTCAGGTATAGGTGGTGTGATGTTTGGCATCCATGTTACTTTGTGTGTGAGTCAGAGAAAGAAAGAGATCAGTCCCTTGTGCCCTACAGTGTCAGTGTATGTGCTATGCGTTGCCTCTTTGCCAAGGCCAGGGCATACTGGGCATGCATCTGCCTACAGGGGCAGGCTCAGGATGTTCCCCTTCTGAGTCCCTCTGTGCCTGTGGAGGCCTGGGTAATGGTGGGGGGCTGTGTGTCCCTCCCCCATTTTGTTCCTGCTGCAGCTGTTTCCACAGGATCATATTGTGTAGCATGGCACAAAGTAAGACAATGTGTGCACATGTGGCTGGAGAGTACTGCAAGTCTCCACCGGACATGTCAAGGCAGCAGAATCATGACTTCAGCATCCCAAACACACACTCTCTAATGATCCTGGTTTGTGCGTGTGCCTCATTATGGCATTCTTGTGTGGGTGGGTGTGCATTTCTGATGGGTGTCATCATCTATGGCTCCAGTGCATAGCCACCATCCCCCACTAAATGGCCATATGGAATGTTCCCTCTGGCAAACCACTGAATCAGTTGTGAGGAATGCCAGATGTGGGAGTCATGATAGCTTCCAGGGCAGCCAGCACACACATTCATGATAATGCCCTGGGCATCACACATGACCTGGCAGTTGATGGAGTGGAACCCCTTGCAGTTTATGTAGACCCTACCCCGGTCACCAGGTGGTGCTTTCATGTGGATGTGGGTGCAGGCTATGGCACCCAGTACCTCCGGGTAGTCTGCTACACAGTGAAGAGACTGCAAATAAGAATGAATAAATGACTGAAATACAATGATGCTCCAAAGAACAAAAAACACAGTGAAAGAGATGCATATTGCCAGTCAGCTCCTCACAGGTGCTGGGGAATTTAATGTGCTCCTCGGCATGTGGTTGCATGGCATCCAGGAAGTGGAGGTGTATTCTGGATGCAGATGCCTATGAGACCCCCATGATATCCCCAGTTGGTCTTTGGAAAGTATCTCTAGCTAGTATTCTTAGATCTACAGATACCTTGGTATCCACTGGGATGGGTTCCCCTCTGTTTGTTCTGAATGTGAGGCGAGGCCGGCACAGCTCCACAATTTGCTGCAGTATGTCCCTGTCCACCCTGTAGTGCTCTACTATCTCCAGATCATGTAGCCAGTGGTAGGTTACCCTAGGCCTGAACACTTTTCTCCGCCTCCTCATAAGTCTGGGATGGTTGTCAGCATTGTTCCCTTCACCACCCTCAGCCTCTTGCACATACTGATGTATGAGAGCAACAGCAGCCCCTAACATTTTGTTAGTTTTGTCAGGTAAACTTTCCCCATCTGTGTACACCAGTGGTGTAGAGTTTGTGGGAAAAAACAGACTGAAAGTGTTTGCATAGTTTATAGTGGTGTGCGGCAGATGCTGCCTGTGTGATTGGCTGAGTATGATACATTCCATCTGCCATCTTTATTACTTATATTTGAGTGTCGCTATTCTGCTATTTCCCATTTTTTTCTTGTTCCACTTGCCATTTCCTGTATTTTTTTAATTTTTGTGGTTTAAATCCCGGTGCATGCCACGCACACCTGTTTAGGCAAGGTAAACAAGTCTGTGCAGCCTTGGACACAGCCCCTTGCTTACATATACAGAGTGCTACCATTTCCTGTGTTTTTTTTTGTTTGTTTGTTTGTTTAAGTCCCAGTGCATGCCATGCAAACCTGTTTAGCTAAGTTAAACATGTTTTAACAGAAATGTGCCTCCCTGGACGTGAACACGCTCTTCATGTTATGGAGTAAGACATTACAGCCTCTGACACACCCCCTTGTTTAGCTGTGCTTATCTAAGCGCAAACCCGGGCAATAGTGCTCCAATGTGCTTACAGCAAGCATGACACACCTCCCTTTGATGTCATTTACTTTTCATGCTTATATGGCCGTATTAGAGCACCTACACAGTTAGGTGCAGTCTGACACTTTGTAAATAACAAAAAATGTAGTTGTCCAATCAGGTGTTTTTGAATGGTATACAAAGTGGCTGTTTAAATAATGTTTTATTCTGATGAAGTCTTTTGCATTGTCAAGATGAAAGAGCTAAATTAAAATACATTGGTGTGGTTCCAATTTCATGGTTATTCTTTGTTATTTACTGGTTGGTGTGTTTCATTTGTATTCCCAGTTTGTGCATTCTGACACATAGAAGAAATTTGTGATTCAGTAATATTCCCCTCATTTGCATACCCCACTGCCTTACTGCACAGTTACTGCACTTGCACTGAGCCTTTTCCCTTAGCAACCCGTGTTCCCTGGTATTGTTTTCATTCTGCATGCCATTTACTATAATAGCAAAATGCAAATTTCCCTGAAAATTGCTTTTTCACTTTTTTTTTTTATTTTTGGCACAATCCCATTTGCGCGCCACTGCCCTATGCTTAAACAGCCGAGATCGGCCAAAAAAAAAAAAATAAAAGTCTTATTTTATCAAAATTAAATTATTTTTCATGCCAATGGACATATAGTTGGCCATTGGCATGCCTACTAACTATAATACATGCTTTCGTTTGAGCGGTCATGCCTCTGTTTTTTAATTTGCAGAAATGTATTCAGCTACTAGCTGAATACATTTCTGCTTTGTACACTGTTCAGGCACGGACAACTGCCTGCTTCCCGGATCACTAATTCACCTCATTTGCATGGTTTTCACCAGCAAATGAGGTAATTAGCATAAAGCAGTGGTGTCCATGCCGGAATAGTGTAGGAGTGCTTGTGCACGTCCTGGGAGTTCGATCCTGGATCACTCGGTGGCCATATTGTGTGCAGCAGCTCCTGCACTATTCCAACACTCTGTGTAGGACTTCCTGAATCCGGGGGTATATTATCTATAACAGCCATTAACAGATGATGTGTGTTGGTAAATGAGAAAGCAGAAATAAAGCTATGATCTGCAATTAAATATCACTGTCCAGTTATTTACTAGTGTAGCACATCTAGCTCATAAGCTAAACATCGCTGTCTTTTCAGTGTTTTAGTAAGCAGCTTACAGCATTTGACACTTGGAATTCCTACATATGCTATCCCTTTGGCTTCTTCTCTTGCTTTTTTTATATGCCCCCCAAGATATTCACAGTTACAACCTAAAGATGGTAGCTTGGTAGGGTAAGAATCAAATCTCTGATTTCAAAATATATAATCATACATACAGTACATTTCACATAGGCAGACAATGCATGCAAAAACACACACACGCACACAGAGGCACACAGAGGCACACACACACACACACACACACACACACACACACACACACACACACACACACACACACACACACACACACACATACACATGCACATACTGCCGGAAAACAGATCAGCATAAAAGTATTGTAGAAATGCATACTGGTTGTGACTTTGTAAATCATTTATGAAGTTTAAATCCCTTGGGGTTCCTTCCTCTGTACCCAATGTCTGATGATCACACCTTGAGCTCAGCAGTAATGAGATAGTTTAAATCCCTTGGGGGTCCTTATTTGTACCTAATGTCTGATGATCGTGCCTTGAGCTCAGCAGTGATGAGATGGTTTAAATCCCTTAGGGTTCCTTCCTTTGTACCTAATGTCTGATGATCATGCCTTGAGCTCAGCAGTAATGAGATGACATTTAGTTGCATATGGCAATTCCTACAGCTGGATGTGGACTAAGAAGCCAGTCTTTTTTTTTATCTTGCACTTTACAAGCTTTTCCTTAAAATGGAATAGTTGAACAGAAACAAATTATTGCTTAGCTATACCTGAATGGAAATGTAGGCACAGTTAAAATTATTACTAAAAACAGCTATTTAATCAGCAGCTTCTGTTTGCAGTTTCATCAGCCTATTTGAACTGAATAAATCAGTAATTACTGTGAGTAGATGCTGCTTTATACAAAGCAATGTATCGTTGTGTTACATTAACAAAGTAACATAATTGCATTAGTTATGTCTAAATGGCTATGTTGCTATTGTGATTTTTAACAAAGCCGTGTTGAATAGCAGAGACAATGATTTATGAGTAACTTATGTAAGGGATATAGGAGTTACGTTGTTTGGTATAGTTAAACAACAGAAATATGATTCATAAACCTGTATAATACAAAGTGACAGACAGACATGCAGATAAAACACCAAATGCAAACTGTCATGTCACAGTTCTTTGACTGGTGAATACTTGGTAAAAAAGGCTGAAGAAACATGGCCAAATATGCAGTGGTTTGCAAGTGCACAAGGGATAGTGTAACATAGCGCATGGTGTTGCATGTAATGTAGCAAGGCTGGCAATGTGGGGAGGTGTGATGGATATTGATGATGCACACCCAGGTAGATCACAGTACACAAAATGATTCTGTGCAAAGAAACATCTTTGTTAGTATGACAGTAGGAGGCACAGCTAGCTGGAATTTTGTAAATAATTATATGTCATTTGTATATCAAACTGATATCTACAGATGCTTTTGCTGAAAATGTATTTGTGAGGTTTGCTTATGTTAAAATGAATCAACAGTGCACCTTGCTGGAATGAAAAGAAATGTACATGTATTATTGTAACTGAATTAAATGTAGATGTTTTAATAGAGGATACTGGGACAGCAGAAGTCAACCAGCTAACTTACTTTAAGAAAAATAAGAGAAATGTAAATGAGCTGTTAAACCATTAAAGCGGCACCTCACAGTGGTGAATAGGACCTGAGATGGTGGGTCTGGAAGAAGCCTTTGTTCATTAGCTCAGTAAAAACAGGGGGATCCCCAGGCACTGCCATAAACACATAGATGTGTATTGTAGCCGTCTATGCTAAATTCCTGTCTCAGCTTCAAAGGGGATACTGTGAGACCCTAGAGTCAGGTGACCAGGTGAGGTCATTCTGCAAGCCATCTTGGATATTATATTTTACAGGGAGTGATCTCTGAGCATTGAGTATTCTGCTTTGGGAGAAAGACTGCTCACGTATTTCATTGTGCCTTACTCTATCAAATGACTTGCTAAGGAATAGTAATTCTCCTAGATTCAGTCAGGAATATAGTGAAGCTTAGTTAAGAGGTTATTTTTCTTAATTTGTATGAGCCTGCCATCAATATTATTTTCAATATTTCCTGTGATTTGAACTTTGTGGTTTACTGTAAATATATATTCAATATTTTCATGTTCTTTTATTATTTATTACTAAATATATTTAAAACTTTTATTGTGGCTGATCCTTTTAGAAAGTACTTAACTTTTGAGAGTGCTTATATTTATTTGGTGATAACTCTGGCCACTCCTGACAGCCTTACTGCTGGTCAAACTACCATGTGTATTAATTTTAATTTCACTCAGTATAACTGGATAGCCTTTTAAGAGCCTTATAGTAACTGACTTGTGGCAGTGAATCTATGGTATAGTTTGGGCAAAGTTGGTAGAGCAGGTAATCTGTGCCAGCCTTTCCCAGGTGTGTGTGTGTGTGTGTGTGTGTGTGTGTGTGTGTGTGTGTGTGTGTGTGTGTGTGTGCATGTGTGTGTGTGTGTGTGTGTGTGTGTGTGTGTGTGTGTGTGTGTGTGTGTGTGTATGTGTGTGTGTGTGTGTGTGTGTGTGTGTGTGTGTGTGTGTGTGTGTGTGTGTGTGTGTGTGTGTGTGTGTGTGTGTGTGTGTGCATGTGTGAAAATCAAAGCTCAAAGAGTGTGTGTACCAGCTACTTGGGACAGGGACACAAAGCACTGGTTTCACAGTCCCAGTGGGGAGCCTTACTGGGGACTTGGAGGGAGACAGATAGAAACACACAGACCCCAGCTGATTGTGTGCCCTGTGTGCTCTTAAAGGAAATTGTTTTTGATCCAGAGAGGTCTGCATTTGGAAATACTGATGTATCCATATCCATTTGTATTCCAAGTGAACATCCCTCTCCAGTGTCAGTGGTGAGGATTTAGGCCCCTTGATCACTGGCCTAATGTGGGGATGTCACAGTTAGCCTAATGCAATAGGAACCAGTGGATGAACACTTTGAAGACAGAGCTGCCCTGTATCACATGTGATATGTGTCATGTGAACTGGATGTCTTAAGACAGTGTTGGTGGACCATCTGACTGTGAGCTACAGTCATCATAGCCTTCTACATCCTGGCAAAAAGAGTGAATCAGTAACCTTGCAGGATACTGGAAGTATCTGCCATTCAGTGACATCCTGAGCAATGATGGTATTCATACCTGTGTGCTGCAACAGACACAACACATTCACTGATAACACCCAAGAATGACACATCACTGTGTAGACATTCCTCAGAATACCAGTCTACCAGTAGTGTTTATCACAATAAAGTCTCATGTGGGCATTGGTACAGCTATTCGAAAATAACTCCATCAGCTGGTAAGTTACAGGTAGTGGTACAAACACCATCATAACAGATGCCTGTGTGTCACACCATAGGATTATTGGTGATGGAGTTATTTTTCAGATTATTGGATTATACCATGCATTTATCCAGGGTACACTATCACAAGACCATTTTAAAGTTAAACACCGAGACTGCATATTTGTATGCATAATACAATGATACACACATGAGCCGTAGAACAACTCTAATACATATAAGAAAAGTAGAGAGAACACAGTGAGACAAGGAGGACAAAGAGGACATATGATATAGTGTAATATGTGCAAGCTATAATGTATGCACGTTTGTTCACCAACAGGTGATACCTGATATACCACTACAGGTAAAGATGATGTTGTCCCCAAAATGAGGCAGAGGACAGCTGCAACACAGTATGCAGGCAAGTACAGTAGATAGTCAAGAGATATCTGGCCTCTTGAAGGTGTAGTTCAGGGGGCCTTGATGCCTTAGGTGGGGAACTACAGACTACATCACAAGAAATGAGCATTTAATGCTCTCTTAAGCACCCCTGTGAAACTTACAATTAGTTTGGTGCTCTACCCTAGATTCAGTCCTGCATAAAACTTATTTGCAAGAAACTTGTGCACTGCCCATATTATATATATATATATATATATATATATATATATATATATATATACACACACACACACACACACACACACACACACACACACACACACACACACACACACACACACACACACACACATACCTAACTTGATCAAATGTATGTCATTTAAAAATACATTTTAAATAATATGGGAGGAAACACGGATTTCAGAAAGTAGATGCCAGATATCATTAATCAGTTTCAAAATCAGAATTTAGCTTAACACACTCATCTTTGTATAATTCAGTTCACTGAGTAAGCATCTTGTTTAAGCTTGGTGTTTTTTCCTGCTCTGTTTTTCAAAATTCATTATCTTTTGCTGCTGGAGATTAGAGGCTTTATCCCTATACTCATTTAAATAAAGACTCCTTAGGGACAGTCAGTGCCTTGCTTATGGAACTATGGGGGTTCCAGTAGTCCAAGCACTAAGGTCAGATCTAAAGCTACTCCAATGAATAAATAAGAGGGTGGGGAGATCAATTTGCCATGCAGTACAGCACCTACTCCTATTCTGGAACAAACTTCCTCTCCAAATTAAGCAATGTGACACACCGTCTGTCTTTAAAATGCAGATGGTCATCTGAATGGGTATTCATAAATTCACCCCTGGTGTCACTGGCCTGGCCCTTCTTGAAAAGAAGAGTAAGGCATAAGGGTGGGTACTGGCCAGATGGAAATGGTCTTGCAACTTACTCATAGATTCATAGTACTTACTACACTACTAATCCATGAGGAGCTTTGGAAACGTAGCCATACATTCCTAAGAAGTTTGTAGTCCTTGTATTATAAGCACAAAACTAGTTGGGGGCTGTTGTAATAATTAAGGTGTTTAACTTCCAGACACAGGATGCAGGGTTTGGTTCTCAAATGGGATAACTATCTAGGCTTAAAATGGCTAGTACTAACCTATGAACCTAAATAACCCAAAAGCAAGCAGAGCTTTTACATATTGCCTCTATTCATATGGAACAAGGGTGGTAAACCAGTTGTGGATTTGCAATTACCTATCCAATTGTCTAAACTGCATTTGAATAGTGTAACAGGGTACTTTGTTGTATGTGGAGAGGACAATTCCAAAGAAATGGCATTCTCTATGATATACATCTATCACTCCTGTTGTACTTGTATTGCAAAAGATATTTGGATCCCTTGAACAGGTGTTTATTCCAGGACAGGGTCTGTTGAGGCTCTGTACACAAGGCAGAGATCACCTCTCAGTAGCCTGTATGACACCAACAAAAGGAACTAGGCAGTGAGATGTTCCACATAGTTTTTCTGATTTACACCCTTGATTTTCTTAGAAAGTATTATGGACATTCAAGTTGTGTCAGATGTTTGGACAGGTAAATGCTAAAGGGTACATAATATTCAGTGATCAGCCTGATAAGTGCGAGAAGACATTGAAATGATTACATCCCTGGACCTGGACACCATACCCTTAATAATAAGCTGTGCAGTGAAAAAGCACTTTGTTATAATAATGGATATGTGCTGATTGAAGGACAATTAATTGTCTACATAGGCTCCTAGCTCCCTAACTACTGGATCAATTTTCATGGGTGTGTTGTCAATAAGATAGTTGCAAGTGATTTCTTGCTTAGTGTAGTATACTGTTATACACTTTTTAGCATTTAGTTTTAATCTATGGTTTTGACACCAGCTATTGATTTGGGGAAGGGCATCTTGGAGGATTTTGGTATCTTCTGGGGAATTTATGATGGCACCAATTTTACAGTAATCTGCAAACTTAGTCAGCAATGAACCCTTAACATTTGCTTTAGTGTCTGAGAAGTAAATGCCAATGAAGAGAGACCCAAGGGCTAACCCCTAGGGTACACCACTAGTGACAAGTCTTTTGGATGAGGTAGAGCAGCCTACCCTAATTTCCTGGGTTCAGTCTGTGAGACAATTTGTTATCCAGTGAGCTACAAAGGGATTAATATTTAGCTGGGTTAGTTTATCTGTGATACCTGAGCATACCATTCAACCTCTTATAGCAAGACATCTGGACAAAGCCTAAGATAATGGGGGGCAAAGGCCCCAAAATAGGGACATTTTAAACTTAGAATGTTGCTAGAATAACATGATTTGTGTCAGCATGCATTTTCTGAAGGATATGAAACCTGAAGCTCAAATGTATATTACTATTTACTGACTTCCATCCTCAGTAATGTGCAGTAAAACCATATATTCCATGAGTAATGGAACCAAAAATATAAAGCAACAATCCATTCATTCTGCACAAATTTGGACAGTTGAGAGGTATGCAGCTGAGTGTGGGATGCTGTTTAAAGTCTTTGTGAAGTTTAATTATGCAATCTGTACTAATTTGCCCGCATCAATTGTTTCAATAACCTTCTTGAAAAGTCAGCCATGTTATGTAGGCAGGATCCACCCTTGGTAGAGTCTGGATAAACTATACTTATTAACTAATTCCAGAATGATCCTTTCCATAGCCTTACAGATGAGGCTGGTCAGACTTATAGGTCTATAACTTCCCAGGTCCATTGATGCCCCACCTTTGTGAAAGGGGATGAAGTTAATGTCCTGAATTTATCCAACATAAAGCCTGTTTGGAGGCTGACATTAAACAGCTTCTGTAGGAGGTCTGAGAGGACCTTTTTCAAGCTGGTAAGAAACCTGTTATGTTATCTGGCCCCATAGAGGTAGTGCTATTTGTCTTGGATAGTATCTTGAGGACTTGTTCAAGGGAGATTTGAGGAGGAGATGTGATGCGGGTATGAGATTTGGGAATGTAGGAGGGGATGATAGGCAGCTGACTGTGATCCTTTTCTTGCACAGTCTGGTGAGACATGCATCTGTGTGTCTCACAATAGAATCACCTATGACTATGGTGTTGGATAGTGTGGAGGTTTGCCTTATGGACTTTTGAAATGAAACACTGTGACTCTTCTTTGTATGTTTCAAGGTGGGTGCTGCCTGTGTGGTGTATTTCTAAGGTTGCTGAGGGTACTTGTTTCTTAGGTTACATTTAGGAGGCTCTTGTGGTTAAGATAGGTTACTTTTAAAAGCTAAGCATATGTAGGTCTATCTGTTTGGTCTGATCTGTGTGTGATGGGTTTAATGTGGTGTTGTGTGCTGCTGACAACCTGCTTGTTATTTGTAGTGCCTTCCTGTGAGATTTTTGCATCATTCAGCATTACATAACTGCATCTGTCATAGACTGCGTCAATCTGTTTAAGTACTATGTGGTTATCAATAAACATGAGATCATTTCTGTATTGCCTCAGGATGCCCATTTCAACCAAGCTATTTACTGAGGCACTTGGAAATTGCTTATCTATGGTTCCAGGTGCTTAGTAATTTGAGCTGAAGGGGGAGAAGCACCTGAAGTTTGGAGTTGATTACTAGAGGTGTTACTTACCTGGTAATGGAGATAGTGCTGGTCTCAACACAGCTGCATGCATTTAGGAATCAATGATCATCAGCTCCTTATTTCACCAGAAGTAAAACAGTAGCATTAATCCTAAAATGTTTCTTGAGAAGTAGTAATAATCCAGATTTTGCTGGATTCAGTACACCTGTTATAGTCTTCTCTTGGTATACACACTGGATAGAACTTACTGCAGCAAAATGTTTACGAAAGCCAAGCTGCACAAAGGCCCTGAAGAGGTTCTCAACACAGCTGTAGCCAGACCATTCAGTGAAGTCCTATACACACACATTACCAAGATATCAGAAAGAATGAATGCTTCTCTGTTCCTTCTGTCACCAGAAGCAAAGAAGTAGCATTAATCTCAGGATGGCTCCTAGAAAGACTAGGTAATATTGAAAACTTGACTGAAACCACACCCCTTGTACCACCCATTTCCCTGCCCACTCTGCCTATTTTTCCTCACATTTATGATATAAACAAGTATGTCAGTATTAGGAGGAATGTCTTATTTTACCTTTTTGTTTTCTTATCTAGCCTGGACTTTAACACATCACATTAATGATGTTTTTTTTATAAAATAAATTAAATTAAACCGAGGATGCATTTTTACAATCTTTGATATTTTGTTTTTTGCAGATAAACAGACTACCAGAGTTTGTACAGTGCTTTCTGGATACCAGACAATCATTCTGATTTCTGGATAGTCCAGAAAAATGCTGGATAGGTGGCAATGCTAGGGTTTGTCCAAACCCCTTTTCAACAGAGGCCCAGGAAGAAAAGCGCCAACATATTACAAATATTTTAAAACAGACATTCAGCATAGATACATGGACAGTAATTAAGAAATATACATTCACAATTACACATACATTTGCTAATTAGATTAAATTCATATGAAATAAAGGGAGTTATTACAGTATAAAAGATACATATACATTAGTAGATGTTGAACACTGAGCATTTGAAGTGGTGTATTAAGGGTTTTTTCAAATAGATAAGAGATCATCAGGGGAATTCAATAAATCCTGCATGGTCATTTTCCACCATGCAGCAACAACATTTAGATTCAGTAAGCACCATATAGAGGTGTGCACCCCTGTGTAATGCAAGTAAACACCGTGGCATGCTAATTACAGCATAAGCAGCTGAATTGCATGGTAATCAATGAATCCAACACAGTGGAGCTATTCAACAAGCCATAAAGCATCAGTGTGGACTCTGTGCTGGTTTTTCCTGTGAACTCCCAAACTTCTGGAATACAGCCATGGAAAGTAGTCTGTATGGACATAATGTTAGGATCTGCTGCTGCTTCAATTCATTTGTATGTGCTATGGGCTGAAGCCAATGATGCTGCTGCCACCGCCAATAAGCCTAGGCCAAAAAGGAGAAGAGTTTTCAGGCCCTATTTAACTTTTCACAACCTCCATGATGTGGAAATTGTAGAGTGCTGCAGGGTGGACAGGTACACACCACAGGAACTCTGCAACCTTTGCTGTCCTCAACACAGAGCCACAGCCAACTGAGGGGAACCCATTCCAGTGGAGACAAAGTATGTGTAGCCCTTAGAATCTTTGCTACAGGTACCTGTCAGAGACCAACAGGGGACACGCTGGCGGTGTCACAGGCATCAGCATCCAGGATCTTCCATCATTTCCTGAATGCTATGTTACAACATGCCAGTGACCACATATATTTTCCCTGTAGTTCTGAGGAGAGGGCCAGAAATATGCAGGAGTTCTATCATGTAGCATACTACACTGAAGTACTGGGTGCCACAGACTGCACACATAGAAATGAAGGCACACCCGGGGAACAGGGTATGCTCTACATAAACAGAAAGGGCTATCACTATATCAACTGCCAAGTTGTGTGTAATGCCAAGGGAATCATCTTGAACGTGTGTGCTGGCAACCCTGGCAGTTATCATCACTCACATGTCTGGCACACCTCCCAACTGTACCAGATGTTTGCTAGGAGGGATATCCCACAGGGTCATTTACTGGGGGGTAGAGGCTATGCACTGGAACTGTGGCTGATGATACCCATCAGAAATGCATATACACCCACAGAAGAAAGCCATGATGAGGCACATGCTCAAACCAGAAATATCATAGAGTGTGTGTTTCAGCTGCTGAAGTCATGTTTCCTAGATACATCTGGGGGAGCCCTGCAGTACAATCCACAGACATAGACAGATTTATTCACAGTATGTGCCATGCTATACAACATAATCTTGAAGAAACATCTTCAGCAGGATCAGCAAGGGGAAGGAGCACACATCCCACCACCAATGTGGTCACCACAGCCAAAGGCACATGAAGAGTCAGTGGGGGAACCAACAGCTGCTGTGGGTGTAGACAGATGTAGGTGTGCTCAGTATGCTGTTGCATTGGCTAAGAGACAATGCATAGTACACTCACTCACCACCTAGGGGCCTAAAATCTTCCTCCTACTCACATATTCTTAATAAAATGTATGCCAGGCAACTCACTCAACCTTTACCTCTCCATGTATTGGCTGTGTACTGCTTGCATTAGACAGTCAGCCCTGAACTAAAACTGTGGCAACTGCTGCATTTACAAGGTGTGTCCTGAATCTGAAGTGTATTGTTTAATAATATGAATGAGTGGCATGTCCTTGTATTTCATTCCTTTGTCTGGTAAGCAAGTAAAAGGTGGGAGATTTGTACAGAAATTACCTTAACATGTAACAGCAGAGACTTATTTGAATTATATGTGTTCATTACTAAGTAGTAGGCCTCAGACATCAAAGATTCACACAGTCATACCTCTCAAAAGTACTGATGATCACTGCATACCCTCAGTTTAGCACATATGTTTCTAATGGAAAATAATTAAAGAGAAGTTAGAAAGTAATGCTACTCATTGCAGTTTCTGAATTCACAACCCTCAAAAGATCATTCACTATAATGTTGGAAAATGTTGATGCTATCAACTGCCTAACTTTCCAAGGCTAATATAAGTCAAAGGTACAAATACCAGTTCAACACCACAAATGCAGATCTATTAAGCAGTAAGTCAGCTATGCATCCTGAGCATCAGAAACAAAGCTTATGTATCCCTGAACCCAAAAGATAGATAACAGGGATATGGCACAGTTATGATCACTTGCACAGGGTGTTGTGTTTGTGGGGTGGCAGGAAGCCTAGGCTGACACAAAAGGTCAGTGAGTGTGTGTTTGTAAGAAAGAGAAGCAGGCAGACAAATGGCCATTGAGACAAAATGTGTAAATGTTGTGTGTGTGTCTGTAGGGGTCCTCCAGGTGAAACTGGTGTGTGAGTGTCTGTATGAGCACAGCTCAGCTCTGTTCTGGCTCTGCATCTTGGTATGTCAGACAAGTTTGAGCCATGCATGGTAGAGGTGGAAGTTCATTGTTGTTATCCCCAGCCATGAGAACTGGCTCTGCCAGAGGTTTCACTGGCACATCCACTCCCATGGTCAGATGCACTGCTGCTACCTGAATGAGACTGATGTATGCTGGATGAGCTCTATTCATGAGGATGCTCAGAACCCTGACCCCATGGCTTGCCATGTCTGGGTGTGGACAGTACACTCACTGATGGAGCAGTGGAAGTACTGCCACTATGGGAGCATGTTCAGGCATGGCTACCTTGGCTGACAGCAGATGATGTGGTTGACCTTCAGCCACAAGGATGCTGTTCCCCTCCCAGCAGATGGTCCATCACAGACAATGCTCATTCCATGACAGACACCCCTCAGTCCATCACAGACATTCCTTGTTCTAACGTGTCATTCATCCAACCCATTGAATTGGCAAGACTGTGGAGGCAGTCACACATGTCAGACTGTGCCACATCTATAACCCTGAACATTTGTCTGGAGCACCTATAGAAACATGCCGCTGTCTCCAAGATGGACCTACAAATACATTGAGAGGCACAGAAAGAGGCACCTGCACCAGCTGGAGGAGGGACAGCAGGCCCCCTCTTAGCAGCCCTATCAACCCTCCTGTATTTCACCTTGCCCACACTTTGGCTACAGCCACAGTCAACAGGCACTGAAGCTGCAGTAGCCACACTTCCCTGATCAGTGTTCTTGCCCTTCACCTATCCAATATCTGAGGGATCACTGGAATGGGTAGATGTAAGCCTATTGGCTGTGTCTGATGGAAATGCAAGAGATGGCTGTATGTCAACCTCGGTGTCAGATTCAACCTCTGCACTTCCAACTGTGCCTCAGTTTGCCCACCATCATCCCAAGAGTCTGCTGATACACTGACATCAGGAGGCAGAGGGCCCACAATCCCCCTATCATTATCACCTGTGATAAAAAGCAACAAATATAGGAAAAATAATACCTACACTACTCTAGTCCAATATATGCTAACAAAGTAACAGTGCTGCCACTATTACAGACAGTACAGTATTATACACAACAGGCCTGACATCAACAGCACACCCTAAAATATTTCTTTAATCTTCTCAGCAGTACTGCCATAAAAATGTTTGGATTACCATCTACAGATGAGATACTCCACTGCAATCCAGATGGTCCTGGAATAAGTTAAGCAAGAGGCAAGGGCAATATCATCACAATTAACAGTAACACAGAGGGTAATCATTTTACTGTTTTATATTTATTTATTTATTTTATTTTACATTTATTTTACATTTGTTGACCGGGCTAGTCCAGCTGGATATATGTCCATTTTCAGTGGAGGCCCGGGGAGAAAAGCTCCACAAATTACAGCAACATAAAAGGTCAAGACAAAGACAATAACAGTATAATTTGGTACATAAGTTTTAACAATTATAGTACAAGCCTAAGATTATATATTTTATATTTCAGTAGGAAAAAGGAAACATTTATCTAAGAATAGATGAATAAGACTAATACATTTGTATTAGAAATGGTGTAGTACAAATCTTTATAACATATTACAAAATTAGATACACCTAGTAATTTATGATAAGAGATACTAAGGTCTCACAAAAACCTAAGAAAGAAAAACACTAGAGATCAATAGATAGAGTATAGAAGAACAGCAAACAAGGATGGATTTCTAGTGTTATTTAACACATAGGTTGTGATACTATACGAAGGTGTTTGATCATTCCACAGTATATACTTATTTACATGAGAAAAAATCCTAAGGAAGGTTAAGCTCACTAAAAATTAGTGAGACAACACATTAATTATAGTTTCAACAAGAAAGTGGCTGACCACTCCAACCTAAGCTAATAAGTGTATCAATCTTCACTACCCCCCCAAAAAAGACATGTTACACAGAAGTAACTTATTGATTTCAGTTGTATTACTATACAACAGTATTCAACTGTTGAGATACCAAAGCATACCTGTAAGGTCCTCCAGGGAAGTCCTTGCTGTCTCTGAAACCATTGTTCCCACATCCAGCACATGCTGTACTGCACTCTCCTGGGAGCTGTCTGGATCCCTGATATTGGCCAGGAACTCTTCATTGGGTGTAAGTGGTGGTTCCCTAGCAGGTCCTCCCCCCAGTAACCATCTAGTCATGGCCCACTGCAGCTGATCTCCTCTGTGCAGATGTGATCATGTCAGTGGCCTTGTGGTGCACCTGCTTGTATGTCCTGCAGTGGCCACCCACGGCATCCAGATCATCAACTATCTGTTGCCAAATTTGCATCTTACGTGCCATATCTCCCCATCCCCTTTCCAACAGAAAAGCACCATGTTGCCTAAAAGCATCCACTATAACCTGTTTTTCAGCATCAGTGAAGGGGGGGGGTCTCTGAGGATTCATGAGCCTGAGTGGCATACTCCTAGGCGTCCTAAAAGACAACAGAAGGATAATACACATAAGTATCACATAACTACAAAATAATTGTCCAGATAAAACAGAAAAGGTAGCTACTCAGTATTACACCCCAGAGGAACATACAACAGTCTACAGATGTGAAATATGAACAGACAGGATGCCAAAACAAAGGGACTAACAAGAGAAACATATCCTTGTTTGTGCCATAACAGTAACTCACCTTTGCCACCCCCACAAAATAACACTCTACCTTGTTTGTGCCATAACAGTAACTCACCTTTGCTCACTCCCCAAAAGAACAGTGTACCCTTACTTGTGCCATAACAGTAACTCACCTTTGTTCCTCCCCCAAAAAGAAGAGGAAAATGACACATTTTGCTAACAAACCATCTTTGAAATGCTAAAAGTACTATCAAAGGTACTGTCCCTGAAACATTTTTACATGTTTATCACAAAGCATTCCATTTTCATGAATTTGTAATCATGTATACCTCTGAAATGGCTTGACAAACATGCCCATGTCATCAGTACACTTCTAACGAATACATACAGATAAAAGTGCAAAAGCCTTTGCTTCGGATTTATCTTAAATACATTTCAGCATATGCAGTATGTAGCTGACAAAATGGAAGTATACCTTCTGAGGTTCAGTATGCCTCTGTACAGATATATCCCCAAGAAATAGCTTATGTGCAATCTTCCCAACATAAACAAATCTCCTCACCATCAGTTTGCTTAGCTACATGGTTGCCTTTTTATATGGTGCAGGTTCAAGGCTGTTCACACAGTGAAGTTGCCAATGAGATGTGAACTCATTAGAATTGCTGAATCCCAAATACTTGGATCCATGTAGGAGATGTAATCTAGTACATACACTCCCTCAGTGTTTAGTTTCAATGGATTGCAGCTGTGAATGATTATTGGTTGGGAGAAGGAAAACAGAATAGCACTGCAGGCTGCCTTACTTTCACTGGGTGTGTCAGGTTAGATCTACAAAGTGTTACAAATGAGGTTGGAAATGTAAGTAAGCAGAACACAATTCACAGGTTGTGTTCTTTAACATTCAACCTGGCCTTCATTTGTTGACAACAGCATATGATATTATTTTCACTTAATATCCTCACATATTTTAAGGTCTATGATATAGAATAGCTTACATACTGCACTTCCATGGGCTAGGCTTGTAAAGACTCCAGGGCCATTAGCCTAGTACACACCTATGAACCTATGAACATATGTCTCAGATTACAGGTCAGATAAATTAAGAATGGCCAATAAACACAGACATTTAAGACAGAGCTGTATATTTGCAAGCAATAATCATAACAGGTTGTGTGATCACTAGATGTACTACATCCAAAAATAATAAATGTACAAATAACAGTTGTATGGTTTGATTTCACTGTAGATGATGTTGCAGCTGGCTGAGTACAGACTGAATTCAGTTCTTTGCTGCAAAGCTGTTTATGTGGCAAGAGGGATAAGGCACCCACACTGTGTTCTGAAGGTGCATTGGAGTGAGAGTTCAAATCCAGATCTATGTAGACATATCTGACGTGAGCCTTCATTTTCTTGTGTGTATATCATACACTTATTTTCCTCATTTCAACGACTTGCTTATTTGCATGGTGTGCTGCATAGCACAATCATGGGGTTGGAAGAAGTAAATGCTAGGTTTGGCTGTGCTTATCTCATTTGCGCCAACTGCGACAGTGCACAGGACAACTGGACCCCCCCCCCCCCCAGGAAGCAGACAGGACCCAGACAGACAAAAATAGAAACCAGGTGCATTCAATTAATACTATTGGGCATTGTGCGCACCCACTAAGAGGTGTTGTGCGGCAGTTAACAATGAGACCTTAAGAATGATTAGTGAAATAGGGAGTGTCATATAACTAGTCCTGTGGCAGCAGGTGTAAGTGTAGGGCTGGAGTGCAGATGGTCCAGGGTTCTAGTACAGGGTGTACATTCATTGTTTTACTGTTGTGACATTGCAGTTTATAGCAACGAACGGCAACATAAACAAGTGTTACTGCAACCTTCTTGTGGCAACAAGTGTTAAGTGCAGGACTACCACACACATGGTCTTGGGTTCTAATACATGACAATGTTGTTCCACTTCCCATTTTAGTCACTCTCACTTATAACACTTGAGATAGTGGAGCTGATATTAATTATATGTATGAGGGCTGAGACAGTAATATTGTGTCAGTTATTTAATTATTTGTCTATGTATTATCACATTTATTATAAGATGTATGGCTGTGGGTATACTGTGTACTGTATTCCTGTAAGTATAATTCTGCTGACTTGACAGGCATGGCCTTCACATTTGCCTAACACACATACACAATTGCCTGTAAATCCCATAACCTTGGAATTTTAATTGCAATTATGTAAAGCCTCACTACTGCTCTCCACTTACTATCACACAAATGGGTTGCTAAGGGGTGCGCACTGCCGAGCAATGCATTTGTGCAATGGTAAGAGGATTGGAACAGCTTTAGATTCATGGCAGACATGGCAGGCATTTGTGAGGAAGGTGCCAGGTTTAGGGCACAGAGGTAGTGTGTCCAGGAGTCCAAGATTTTTATTGGACTCATAGTTAAGAACCACAGCAACAGGCTTCTACAGGAGGACTATTCTGGCTCCTAGTATAAATCAGAGGTTTGGGATAGCTTAGCCCGGGCTGTGATCCAGTGCCACCAGTATCCCTCACACTGGAAAGCAATGTAGGCATCATTATAGTGACCTACAGAGGAGTAAGTTGGATACCCTCAACCATTGGATTGAAGAATTTAGGACTGAGGACATCCCATACCTGCGTAAGTAACATCCACAGAGAATACTTGTAAGACTTACTAAGCTGAATATAGGCAAGACTGGTATTCATAATGGTCTTCTGTTCTGTTCTGTTTTTCCACAGCTGTCAGTGACCATGACTGCAATATCCCAATATCCGCACCCATAGGGCTAGACTTGCAAGGATGAGGGAAGCATTATATATGCATCAGAAGAGTACTGCTACTGTAGCATTAAAAGTTAAAGATAGCTTTTTTTGCTATTTTATAAAGTTATATCAAATTAAGCATGCAAGCAAGTATGCATGCATTAGTCTGTAGCACAAACCAAGAGTGCAATATTAGACTTTGGTCAGAGGCTGTGTGTTCAAATACTTCATTTACCAGCTATACAATACTGTTAACTCTTCAGTAATATTTAAATTAAATTAAAACACGTATAACAGTGGTACAAATGCCCTGCTGTAAACTATAATCTGTATAACTGGAACATGCATATGCGCAATATATACACACATCAAGGATTACTTGCTGCAATCTGTAGTATAGTGTGCATCTGTTAGGAGGTGGTACTCTTAAATGTAAAAGTTAAGATAATAGAGTCAAATAATTGTATTAATGTATTGTATGTGACATATGAAGGTACTCATCTTAGCTCTTTTTTCCTCTCTCATCCCAACCCTTATCACTCTTTTTTTATTTTATTTTTATTTTATTTCATATTATTTATAAAGAATAATTTTTGTGCCTTTTTTATTTTATTTTATGAGTATTCATTTTATTGTAAAAAATGAATTTTTATTTTATTTTATTTTTATTGTAATTTTTTAATTTTATTATGTGTCGTCAAAATGTGTCGATGTTATCCATGTGTACCACATCACTAAATGCTCCACAGCACAGCAGGGTATGCCTGTCCCATAGGATCTGCCTGCCCACCCTCCACCAGTGCCAGCACCTATGCCCAGCATGTCTGACAGCCAACCTGCCAGCACTGCCTCTGCTACCCATGCACTACCTGTACCCTCAGGTAGTCCTGCCCTTGAGGCTGGTCCAGTGGTACCCCCTGGGAGAAGTGGTGAAGTTGGGGATTTTATCAAACACACCAAGTTACCAGGGATAATGCATAGGGGTGTACACTGCACCATTGGTGCATGACTACACCGGCTGGAGAGACTAATCTCCCTCATTTGCTATAGTTCTAGGAGGAGAAGGAGACATCAAGCACTCCAGCCAGTGGATGGGTGAGGTGACAGTGATGACAGTCCAGTGGGTGAGGATTTAATTCTCATTGTTACCCAGGTTGATAACCGTGGGCTCGGGATGTCCCCACTCTCACCCCAATCATGGTGTCCCCTAACCTTTTGTGTCCATCACCATCCCTGTCTCTTGTCTTGTTTGTCTTGTCTTGTCTGTCTGCATGTTCTTCCTCACCTCCCCAACTTACGTGACCTAGTCATACCTATGTCCCTTTCCCAACATTCCTCTCTCTCTCTAAAATAAAAAATAAATGGGCACCTATCCCACAAAAAAAAAAAAAATGTCCCATACGTAGCTCTCCATTTCACACACATGTCTTCTTGACACACTTGATGTGGTCCAATTGGCTATACAACATGATTGCGTTGTGGTTACCCCTTTCTCTGGAGGTGACAATCCAAATTCAGTTAATATTTTGCACATATGTTCAGTTTACACTAGCAAAGAAATGGATAGCTATGTTTCTTTCCTACCTCCTTCCTCCACATTCCTGTCCTGCTTTCCCTTTGTTCTTCCTTCTGCTTGCTCCCCATTTCACCACTTTTCTATCTACCCCATTTCACCACTTTAATCTGGTCAAAAATAGAAGCACACACAACACACATGAGTTGCTGGAAAAGTAATGGATCCCTTCATTTTTTTTTGTGCTCCATGTTTACATGGAGGTGCACATCACCTACTAATGGTGAGTGGTGGCAAACAGGTGGGGTTACCCCCGTGCAATGCCACTTAACACCTCTGTGCTATACCAACACACAGCAACACATCTTGTAGAAACAATTCAGGTCATAGCATTATCAATCTGTAATGCAAGGTATTTTAAAGTATTGCACACACCTGCATTTGAACCCAGTACCATCTGGCCCCAAAAAAGGAATGCATCAATGCATTAACACATGCTGCCACAGAGTCAGTTAAGGAGCAGATGTATTTCATAGACTCAATAGTAACTGTCAGACTTTATCAATGCAGCTCGCATTTGCACACTGCTTAGCTACATGCAAACATGTGTATCTTGCATGAGTAGGCACTTTGCTAACTATTGCACAAACCCACTGCTCACAGCACTATGGAAATGTACATATTATGATGTATTACTGCTGTTTTTTGTCCCATTTCCTGTGTATGACATGAAATTACATGTGGAAACAGTACAAACTGAGGGCCCTATCTAACAATATGTCACATATTTACAATAAATCCATGTGTTGGCAACCCCCCCCCCCAAGCACTACAAACCAGGAGTCTCAGTACTTTTTCCACACATATATCAACCACAATGCAAAATGTAATATCAAATGCTGTGTGCTATGCAAAGCACATCAATCTGGGAATATACATAATTACATCTACTGACCCATGTACCTAAAAAACCTTATCTGCAAAGCTAGGGAATGAATCAGTATGGACTATATCCAGAGGGACATAGGTGACCTTCAACACACTTGACCTTGCCCATTTTGTTTTGTCAAGAGTAGATCTTGCTTATTGACTCTTGTGGACCTTTTGGATACTGACCCCAAAGACCTGGATGAGGGATAACAGGACATACCACCTATGTTGAGTTATCCAAGGCCTTTGACACTATTCCCATTTATGTGATATAGTGAAGATCTCCCATGTGGGAATTAAGCCATAGAGTAGTAGAGGGATAGACAACTTGCTCACAGACATAACACACACTTTCAAATTTGGGAACTGCACCTCCACCACTGGCCACTTACCATTAGAATACCATAAAGATCTGTGCTGGGCCCTCAACTGTTTGCAAACTACTTCCCTGAAGTTCAGGAAATGGTAGATGGACTGTTTTTTACGTAGTTTGCAGATGACTGGTAACTGGGCACACTAATATAGAGTCCTCCAATGATGGTAACATATTATGGAAGGGGCTGGCACACACAAATGATTGGTGCCAAACTCATGGACTGAACCTTAAAGCATACAATCATCACCAACATGGGAACTCTATGCTCCAGACCAGAAGTGTATCCCTCACTGGTAAGATCAGACCATAAACTAATCTCACTGGATATTCACATCCCGACCCCACCCCCTGCCCAGAAAACCACAGTGAAAAACTTCTCTAAAGCAAATTTTACACTCCTCAAAACTGAGGTGGAATCCTTCAAAGCCCCCGGGCCTGTGGAAAATACGGCCCAGACCGCAGAATCCTTTATAAACGCATTCTATGAACACCTTCAGGAATGCATGGATCATGCGATCCCAAATAAAACCAAGACCCAATCCTCCAAAGGCAGATGTCCTGTCTGGTGGACCCCAGCCATAAACAAACTATACAATAGAAGGAGGAAGCTACTAAATGATAAAGCAAAATCCCAAAAAGGGAAGGCATCACTGATCAGTATTAGCAAAAACTACGGGCACACATAAAATTGTCTAAGGCCAGCTTGAGAGAAAAATTGCACAGGACACTAAGGATAATCTCAAGGCTTTCTTTAGTTATGTTAGGAACCTGGGTGGTAATTCCCAGATATGCTCAGAATTAGTCCAAAATGACAAAAATACACCGAACCCACAGACATTGCCAACATCCTAGCTGACAGGTTCAGCGCAAACTTCTCCCCCCCCACCTAAAGGGCAAATATCTATCCCAGCAGAGTGCTGCCCCCCTGACATCTCAGATGCTCAGGTAAGAGCCGCCCTCTCCAAAGCAAAAACACAGCATCAATGGGACCAGATGGTGTCCCGGGCTCCCCTACATGAACCCAAAGAAGAGCTAAACCCAAACATAAAACTACTGTTCAATCTCAGCCTTACTACAGGATATGTGCCCAAAGAGTGGCGTACAGCAACAGTGGTCCCTCTCCATAAAGGTGGTGCCTCAACAGATCCTGGAAACTATCGCCCCATAAGCCTGACTAGCTTGGTCTGCAAAGCTATGGAAAGGATCATCATGGACCTCATAAATAAAGATATTGGGGACCTACAAACACTGGATCCTACCCAGTTCGGCTTTGTTAAGGGCAGATCCTGCCTCTTAAACCTGGTTGATTTCTTTGAAACAGTCACCAAGGCCATTGACGAGGGAAGGTGGTCCACACAGCCTACCTGGACCTCGCAAAAGCCTTCGATACAATACCCCACTCGGGCATTATAGATAAGCTCACCAGCTTAAATATAAACCCCTATGTCACTAGATGGATTGCAAACTGGCTCAAGGACAGAACCCACATGGTTAGAATTGCGGAGCCATGTCAGACTCCAAACCAGTTACAAGTGGTGTCCCACAAGGCTCAGTCCTGGGACCTCTCTTGTTCGGTATATATTTCTCGGAGGTACAGGCCAACACGGAAGGACTGTGGCTGACCAAGTTCGCAGATGACTGCAAACTGGGTGCCATAATCGACTCTCCAGCCGACACAAGCATCCTCCAAAAGGGCCTCATAGAAACAGACAACTGGTGCCAGTGCCATGGCCTCAAGCTAAATGCCAAATAGTGTATAGTCATCCCTTTTGGCAAAAACAAAGTGCCCACAAATTACCACATAGGTGGAAATCCATTAAGTACAGAAGAAGTAATTAGGGACCTGGGGACCCAAGTTGATAGCAATCTCTCATTTGACAACCACGTGGCCAAAGTGGTTAGAAAAACATTTTATATAGCCCACCTAATCATGAAGGGATTCACATCTAGATCAGGGAGGTCATCGTGCCTCTTTACTCATCCCTCATCAGGCCCATAATTGAGTACAATGCCCTTTTGGGATGTACCTTACCAGACACCTGCAGCAACTGGAAAGACCCCAAAAGTACCTCACCAAGAGGATCAAAGGGCTCTAACAGATGCCATATGCTGCCGGTTAAAGAAACTCCAGCTCTACTCAGTGGCATACCGCCTGTTCAGAGGCGATCTGTGCCTGACGATAAAGCCATGTCCAACCCGGAATTAATGGACATGCTGCACCTCAGAAAATCCAAATCCCATCGAAGCCACGCTCGAGAGACTTGAACCTCAGCACTGAAATAAATAGGACATGCTGGAGGGACAGATTCATAACCCAGAGGCTCCCTTCACTCTGGAATAAAATCCCAGTCCAGGTTAGGCAGAGTCCCTCATTGACTCTCTTCAAGAGGAATCTTGATGAGTGGATGGGAGATCGTAGGTTTACCCCGGGTATCACTTCTGTGTCACTGTTAGATAGAGGCACAGTATACTAACCTCGAAAAAGGGCATAGCAAAATAAATTTAAAATGGGTGACGAAAGCCAAACACATTCTGGCTAGGCTTATAAATGCCCTAGGGCAGATAGCCTAGTATGAACCTATGAACCTATACAATGGCTCACTGTCCCCTTTTGCACTGAAGTACTCCTGCTAATCATGATATACATAGCACCCCTCTAAGCTTGAACACAGTGTTGTGAGACTTGGGAAGAAATGTTGATAGCAATCTACAGTTTCATCACTATGTGTCCATAGTGGTGACACACATATTCTGCATTATGTACATCACAGATATAGACATCAGATCTAATACCAGGCTGGTCATACCTCTGCTGTACTCTACCCTTATTAGACTATTAATTGAGTACAATGCTCCCTTATGTCTGTACCCCACCAGACACCTGAAGCAATTGGATAAAACACAGGGTTGTGCCTGGGATACTTCAAATACTCCAAACATGACATACATGGAAAGACTGAAAGACCTGTCAGTGTACTTAGTATCATGCAGGCTGCTGAGATTTGACCTATTCCTGCCCTACAGAGCAGTCTCAGACCCTGCCCTGCTGGAAATCCTGGACTGCAAGTCAAATGGGACAAGAATAACTTGTCCCAGGGTTCTCAATCTAGCCTGTTACATGAATACAACATGCTGGGGAGACAGATATATCCCCCAATGACTAACACTTCTCTGTAATAGGCTCCCACTGCATGTAAAGCAGTGCTCCTCAATGACCCTATTCAAGTTCAACCTGGATTACTGGTTGGGTGATTGTAAAGCCTCCTCTGGGGTGGCACATATGTCCCTTGAGAAGAGGGACAGTTGGTGCTGCTCACAAAATTGCTCTGCTAACAACGACCATTCAACTATGCTCAATAAGGGTACTTGGCTTTTTACACAGCTAGGCTTCTAAACACTGTAGAGCAATTAGGCTAGTAGCCTTCTATGAACATATGAAGCTATGAGCCTATGCAGGCCTCCCAACATTTTGTCTCCTACATGGCCTGCTGATGTCATCTACTATAAATTCACCTGCAGTTTTTTTTTAAAGTTTGACTTGTGCCATGGTGCTTGCATAACATACTGTGTTCTGTAGTTTGTGTACTTAGGTAGGTAGAGGTTCTCTTCTCACTGCAGTTAACTTGGTATGTGTGAGTGTCTCTGTAGATAGAAGGGCAGAAATATGTATCCCACAGTTACTGCTCCAATGCCATGGATTGACAGTATTTTGATTATTGCAGATGCCTACACATCCATTTTATGCAGACCACCCAACATCTTTTCCCCCTCATGGCCTGCTGATGTCATCTACTATAAATTCACCTGCAGTCTTGTAAAACTCAGACTTGTGCCATGGCACTTGCATAAAGTAATGTGCTCTGTAGTCTGTGAACTTAGATAGGTAGTGGTTCTATTCTCAGTACAGTCAACTGTGGGTGTGTGATCTGTTGCTTGACATTACAGAGAGCATTTTACATCAGCATGTGGGACACTGTTATATTCTCACCAGACACTACTGATATCATCAGGTATAAAGTGTTGTCTGACAAACTCCAAGTCAGACTTAAGCTGTGGCTCCTGCATAAAGAACTGGGTTCTGTAATCTGAAAATTTAGATAGGTAGGGGTCCTATTCTCATAGCAGTCAACTGTGTGTGAATGAGCTGTTGCTTGACATTACAGAGAGCATTTTACAGCACCATGTGGGACACTATTATATTCTCCTCAACAGACACTGCTAATGTCATCATCTATAAATTGTTGTCTGACACACTCTAAGTCAGACTTGAGCTGTGATGCTTGTGTAAAGTACTGAGTTCTGTACTCTGTGTACTTAGATAGGTAAGGGTTCTCTTCTCACTGCAGTCAATTGAGTGTGTGTGGGAGCTGTTGCTTGACAGAACATTTTACACCAGACATGTGGTACACAGTTATATTATTGTCAACAGTCACTGCTGATGCCATCAGTTATGTGTTGTCTGACATACTCCAAGTCAGGCTTGAGCTGTGGTGCTTGCATAAAAAGTACTGGGTTCTGTAGTCTGTGTACTTACATAGGTAGGAGTTCTATTCTCACTGCAGTCAAGTGTGTGTGTTTGTGTGTGTGTGTGTGTGTGTGTGTGTGTGTGTGTGTGTGTGTGTGTGTATGTGTGTGTGTGTGTGTGTGTGTGTGTGTGTGTGTGTGTGTGTGTGTGTGTGTGTGTGTGTGTGTGAGCTCTGGCCTGACATTACAGAGAACATTTTACACCAGCATGTGGGACACTGTTATCACCATAGTCTCCTTAACAGACACTACTGATGTCATCAGCTATATCAGATTTTTGGATTTGCAGTATTCCCACCAGTGCAGACTCAGAGAGTGGCCTGGAGGTCAGGCAAAAGTCACCTCATCCTATACAATAAAGATTACAGTGACATCCACATACATCATGGCATGATTTGCAGGCCCTGTGTTATCTTGCTGAGAAAGTCCTGTGGTCTCTCCAGGTGCTGCATGTGTCTGGTGAGGTACATACAAAAGAAAGCACTATATTCTTTTAGTGTTCCGATGAAGTTTGATGACAGTGCTGTCATACAATCCCAAGATCTCAATATGATGGCATGACATATGATGTGCCAACTGAGGATTTTAATAGCAGTGTGGATACATGTCAGTTGAAGTTCAGATTCATATATGTGTTCCCAGTGCTTGTATCACTTGTTTTTTTTTTTTTTTTATAGCAGGGCTATTGTCAATGCTGTGCTTAACATGGAATTCCACTTTTCAGATGGACAACATAACAAATACACATTTCTGCACTTATCAATTGATTGTGTCCCTCTGTCACCATTTAGTTGTCTGTGTTAGTTCCTCCTGTAATATGTTATCATCATTTGTGGAGTCAATAATTGCACCCAATACACAACAATCAGCAAACCTGGTAAGTCAAAGGCCATATACTTTAGCCTGAACTGCCGAGAAATAGAGTCCAAACAGTGAAGGGTCAAGCACAGATCCCTAGGGTTTGACAGTACTGATAGCTTTACTGGTACAGGTTGATTCACCAGCTTTCAAAATATGTGTTCTGTTGGTGAGCCAATTTGTTACCTATCAACTAACATAAGGGTTACTATCCAGCTGGTGATACCTGCATGGGGGATTGTGTCAAAACCCTAAACCAGATCATGATGGGTAGTCTGCACTGTCCTACCTTCATCCAGGCCTATCTCACAGAATCAATGAGCTGTGACAAAATCACAGATTGCCTATGGCGTTACTCAGCACAATACACTTTCCTGATATGGTTGACTACACACTTCAACATACCCTCCACATGGGCTATGTTCCCATACAAGGGTGTACATCAACATGCATCCACCTAAGCTGGGGGGACATGACCAGCTGCATGTATGTGTTGAGACATCCTGACCCTCCTTGACTGTGAGGTAGACCAGTATGTCAATGTGGACCTCTTCTACATGTACAATAGTAATATTCTGGCTGTGTGCAACAGTGCTGTATGAGTTTTTAATGGTGGTTCATATTTGTTACATCTGATAAATGTTCTCAAAGAGGTCATTGACGGCATGCATGATGACAACAGTATCATCTTGTGGAACCTGAACAGCTCAAGGCATTTGGTACAAATCCACACTGAGGTATTAAATCAACTCTGTCATATGTAGCCATAAACAGCTATATTACTAAATGGGTAAACCAGTGTATTACATATGAGACATCTCCCTATGATGTAATGTGTGACATGACCTATAGCTCAGGTCCTGTGATCAGGTCAGTACATCATGGTTGTCTGCTAGCCCCTTTCCTGCATTAGTTAAGTGATGGACATCACAGATGACATACACATTCTGTGTCCAAACAGCTGCCTGAAGGATTACAGACTGTGGGCAATCATTGACTCTAGCTGTGATATTAGTATAATACAGACAGTATCAACACATACCAAAAACTGCTGCCACAGCCATGACAACACCTGCATTGACAAGACACATGGGGCTATTTGTTGATTCAGGAAACAAACACACCACCCAAGTATAATGTGGAAATCACACCCTATAATCACACCAATAGGTATGTGACCCATGTCCTAGGGTAGATGGTAAGTGGTACATCCAGCATGTGGTCACAGTGCTGACTACTCCCTTGAATATAACACAAGTATTGGGTATGTGAAGGACTTGCACATCAGAAGCCATAATACTGTCATAGTTCTCAGCCTTCATCACATCAATAACTGTGTACAATGCACCCTTCTTCCTATACCTTCCTATGTATCTTTCAGTGATGTGTAACTGAAGTGTACCACTTTTGTCACTGTGTGTTGTCACACAGCTTATTGGCCATACTTAGGTATTCTTTCTGTGGAATATACATGACTGTATGATGGTGCAGAACACCAATCAAGTTGTTACACCAGATGCATGTGTGCTACCTGTTCTGCTTATGCACACACTACATACACAGGTGTTTGACAACATTAATGACATATATATTATTTATGACAGTGTGGATTTTTTATATATATATATATATATATGCATACATACACACAGATATGCCATGCACACAAGGCAACTAGCCTGTATTGCCCATACTGTCGCATACATATATAGCAGTGTCCCTCCTAACACCCCCAGCACATGTTACAGTGCCAGGACAGTGTGCGCGTGGTTACCCTCATAGAATGTGGATGTAATAGTTTTTCAATTGTGTGTGCAGACTCATCTCTTATCAATCTAGATCACATCTGTTATGTCAGAGGCATTGGATTACTGGCAGTATTATTCTGATATTGTCCATGATTGTGGTTGGTTCTTGTAATATTTTCCATGAGCCTTTACCTGTAGCCTCCTTGCAGGAGACCTCTGCTGAGAGTACACTCATATTTAGGATTATCACTTTGCACAGCTTCACAGTATGTACCCTACCTCAATTGTATCTGGGATCCCTGATATATGTCCTATGCATTATTTATGCAAGGATGCTTATCTCACACATACATCCTCCCCATTGTTATGTCACCTTGTGTGACAGTCACATAAAACACATTTTCACTGTACAGTTCCTACTGTACCATATAGATATGTGATTGATGTTGCTACTACAACCATCTTCCATTGACATGCCCTCCTCTGCTGTATATGAGGGGGTTCCACCTGTCCTCCTTCCCTATGTTCATTCCTACAATTCATCTGTGTGTCCCTATTCATACACACACTTTCCCTGAGTGATCATTTTACATGGCAGTCCCAAGTCCTATTATAGCTCATCAACACAGCTTCAGTACAGAATGCCAGGAATGGGATATCACAATACTCTGCACTGTAGGTGCACTGTTATGTACAGTGTTTGGAACATATACTTTGCATTCATACTGTTCAACTTTCCAGATATTCCCAGGATGTCCAGATGTTTTCTATATCAAATTTGTAGCTTTCTGCCATATCACTGGGATGATCTCTGGACTTATGTGAGTCAATATTACATATATTTCAGTGCATACCTCTCAACTGTCCTGATTTGTGCAGAATGTCCAGTTTTTGTCTATTTTTTGTGATCTTTCCCCACAACATTTTTGTTTTTTGGCAAATCATTAGCATGTCTTTGTGAAGTCAGAAACTAATGACAGACATTTGAGTTTCAAACGTAATGCTCTTCAGAGAGTTCATGCTACTGTACAGCCCATTATTCTATCCACGTTCTAAGTTTGAAGAGCAATATTAACAATCTGTCCCTATTTTGGTTCTTTGACCCCCCCATTATTTATGGCTTTGCCCAGAATTCTTGCTCTAAGAGATTGAGAGAGGTTTAATCTAACACATTTCTATGCAACATCTATGTCAAATATCTATTCGCCCCCTCTTTATTTCGGCCTTTGTGCAGATGTGTTGCACTAACAAATTGACAGCTATCTGTGAAGTCCTTGTGATCACTGTGGCATTCTGTGCAAATCAGCGGACCATAGGTGCTCTGCTTTGCACAGAATTGATCTCAACATTCACATACATGGCTTTCTGGCCAGTGACACTGTTGCCAGCCATAAAACCTGGCTTAGATGGGCTGCATATAATTAATATGCATTGTGTGCTGTCTCTCAACACTCGCTGCCTCTCAAACATTTAAACTCCATGAAGGCTTCGCACAGAGCCTACATGGATTTTATTGAATCCAAGATCATGTGATTATTTCTTAGAAATTCAAAGAAATGATTCTGAGGAAAATAGCTTGGTAGGGTAGAAATTTTGACTTTGTAGTTAGCAGGTGGTAACACAGTTTCAGATGTTACAGATTTTAAAAGTAAGATGGAAAAATGGATTAATAATAATGAAAAAGCTGACTGAGTATGAAACTGCTCAAGAAGAGATGTTTCAAAAAATAGAATTAGAGGACAGAGTACGTAGGGAAAATCTGAGATGTTCTGCTCTACTAGTGAAACTTGAGGGAACAGACTGTACTAATTTTATGAAGGCACAAATAAACAAACGGACTGGTAGTCCACAGCAGCAACTGTTAATTGAAAATACTCGCTTTGTGTATGCATCAAATCTGGCCATAAGAAAGCAGCCAAGACCATTATTATAAAGGTACAAACTTACTAGCAGAAAGAGTTGATCCTGACAAAACTATTGCAAAAGGGCAAAGTATTTAAAGTTGGAGACAGTAGACTGTTGTGGGAAATTAATATTCACTGTACACCAGGTAGAAGAGAAGCAAATTTATTCCAGTGATCAGAGAGTATCGAGAGGCAGGTGTGAGGTTCAGGCTGCTGTATCCAGATGTCTTCAGAATTTATTTTTACTGGGGGTTCAAAGTAATTTCTGATGCAGAACAGGCTAAGGAGAAAATGCAAAAGTTTGTCCAGCAAAAAATGAGTCATCAAGTAGAAGGGGACTCTGCTTCTCATTCTTGTGACAATAAAGCACACATAGAAACTTTACCAGTGAAACATTTTCCACTGTTCCAAAGGAAAATGCTTGAGAGACAGAGAAAAGCACAGGAGATGAGCAGAAGAACTGGGAGTACCATGGAACTGAACCAGAATCTGGAGATGGGAGACGGAGATGAAAGGAAAAAGACAGGCAACATGGAAATTAGTGAATAAACATGAGACTGCAAAGCATCAATCACATTTGTGAAATACAGCTGTATAAGAATAAGTGTAAATACTGGACTTCTTTTGACGTTGTTAAACTTGTCTGGAACTGGAAAGAATTTGCCTCACTTCATATCATTAATGTCTGGAAGGACTCTGATGGGAGGTGAGGAGTAAGAAAAAAAGTAATTGGAAGTAAAACAATTTTGTTTCTTAAGAGTATTTCTATGAAGCCTTTCATAATATGAATTGCATATTTTGTAGTGAAGCATTTTTAGTTGTTCTTGCATGTGATAATGTTATTACACATATGCCTCTTTTTTTCCTTCCTCTTCTCTCTTTCTTTTTTTTCTTTCTTACTTTCTTTCTTTCTTTCTTTCTTTCCTTCTTCTTCTTTTTTGGTCTTAAGAAATGTAGGCATCACAGTGTAAAACAGAAGCATGTCTAAGGTAACAGGCTGTAATCTTGATTTGTTGAAGGTGGTGTAAAAAATACACAGATCATAATATCTGTAGAGTTGATATGTTTTCTCTTGCTTCTGCACTGGTGAATGTCTGGATTAAGATCCTTTGGCTTAATTTAATAACAAATTTGAAGTAGAAACAAATACATATGAGAACACCAAATATAAAGAAAAATTTTTCTTTAGTGATAAATGTTTCAGTTTGTCTTTCAGGCTGCAACAGAAGACTTAATTTATCTTTTTGTGCATTGTCGCCTCACAGCAAGAGGTTCTCCCGTTCGATTCTCGGCTGGAGCGCCTTCTGTGTGGAGTCTGCATGTCCTCCCCATGGTCGAGTGGCATTCAAAAGACATGCATGAATGGGCATGGCTTCGTTGAAGGTAGGGCATTGGGCTGGCACCTCGGCACCATAAAAATTGACTGCCAATCATTAGCAGACCGAAGTTCCACTGTGGTGACCCATAACCGGGAAAAGCTGAAAGAAAAACAACAACAACTTTTCCATGGAGACAAGCTGATAATAGGGCAATAAAAGACAGAACACTGCTTTCTTCATGGCTAAAAGTTAATGATTTCTAAAAGTATGCAAGTAATTTAAACATCTGGGGAGGGGGAATTAAGATACAAAAGACATCAATTAGTGTAAGCAGAAGCACAGGCAATAACATGCATCTTAGCACAGACAACCTCGATTTCAGGTTAACTAGGGCCTGTGTTAGCAGCTGTCTATTTGGCACAAATATTTCTATTAAGATGGTTGAGCTTCATTATCTGAAGATATACATTGTTATGTGTGTTTGTATTAAGTTAATATTTTTGATGGTTTTCTGGGGTGTGTTTGGTCTCTTGTTTGAGGGTTTATATTAAAATGAAAAGTCTTGTAAAATGTGACATAGGTTCCAATGTTGATGATAAGAAAAACATTGTGCAAGTGATTAACCTACAAAACATTAATGGATGAATGTATCACAAAAGCTGTAATTAGACATTATGGAATAATGACTTCTTACCATAATGGTAATTCTTTCCATATTATCCTGGAATATCAATGGTATAGATAAAAAGGAAAGAATAGTTAACTATATCAAGAACTGCAGAGTGCAAACAGCAATACTACAGGAGACACATTTGGAAAGAACTGAGCATGTGAATTTGATAAAGGATTTCATGATGGATATTCTGCAGAACATCACGGACAAAGGAAAAAAAGGAAAAAAGCTCCAGTAGTGATGGGGGGTGGGGGGCAGATAATAATAGCAGGTTTGTAACAGAAGGGCTAGTGGCAAAGGATGAGGATTGCAATGACATATTTATATTCCACCTAAAACTGCTATTTTGGAACTTAAAAAAAATTGGGAGACATAACTGGTTTTCAGCAGGGAATATTATTTATAGGCAGGGACCAGAATTTCGTTTACAACAATGAGGATGTATCTAGAGGGGGTCTAGAATGGAAAATATAACAAAAGAAGATAGATTACTGAAGAAATTTATGAAAATATTTGGTATGAAATATATGAATTCAGTAGTAGAAACTTTGCGAGAATTTGCATATTATTCCCCAAGGTACAATAACTAGGATAGATTTGATAGACATTTTATTTCACAGAAACATGTCCATTCAATTGAGAATTTTGATATACCTCCAATAACTATTTCAGATCATGAGCCAGTAATTACTAAGATAAAAATACAGAGTATTGAAGTAAAGATGAGACACTGGTGCTTCCCCACCTACCTATTAAAAAGAGAGGAATTTAAGGAATGGGTAGTGGAAATGAACCAGAGGTTATTAGGGAAGATAGGGAGTACTCCAGAAGTTATAGCTAGTGAGTGAAATATTGTAGAAGTAAAATAAAAATAGATCTTTTGGAAAAAGTAATGAGAATTATGTAGAAGGGCTGACAAACTTTAGAGTGTTTCAAAATAAGTTGAATCTCACAGAACAAGAGGAGGCACAATTGCAGAGTGCTAAAGAGAAAATAATGGAGTACTTGGATAATACGCATGAGTTTAGAAAATAAATTGCTGTTAAGTAACGTTTTGATAATAACTCCAGTGCACAAAAACTTTTGTCACAATGACTTAGGCAATAGAAAGTAGAAAGGGTTGTTGCTAAGTTTAGAGTGTCTTTAACAAGAAAAATAACCAGAGATCTTGCAGAGGTATTACAGACATTTTGGAAATTGTATTACAATTTCTATAAAGCAGAGAAGTATGAAATCAAGAAAAAGCACAAATGAAAATATTTATGGAAAACTTAACTATGCCAAAGTTAGAGGTAGATGAGGCTCAACAACTAACAGTTAAGATAGGAGGGGATGAGATAAAAATGATAATGTATAACCAACATACAGGAAAGTCTCCAGGAACAGATAGTATTCTGGTAGAAGAAGAGAAGAAAGTGATAACATTCTGGAAGGTTTTGTTTAACAGTATTTTAAAAGGGGTGGTGGAGGCACCAACATCCTGGAAAAAAGCTGTGGTGGCTGTAATACCTTAAGATGGTAAAGACCCAACTGATTAAGCTTTATATAGGCCCATCTCAATTCTAAACCATGATTATAAAGTGTTTGTGCCTATAATGACTAAAAGAATGGCAAAGGTGATGTCAAAATTGATTGGTATAGATCAATGTTTTTTTTGGAGGTGAAGCAAACATTTGACAACATTAACAGAACAAGGATGATGTAGACGGAAGCAGAATGTAAGAAAATACTGCTGTTATTGGTAAATCTTGATGCAGAGAAAGCATTTGAAAAAATAAACTGGGATTTTTTGAATAGGGCAATGGAAGCATTTGCATTTCTTGACACAGTAATGAGGTTAACTAGAAGGATAGATGAGGGATCAGAGGCAAAAATCAAAGTGGGAGGGTTCCTCTCTGATAAGTTGTGTCTGAAAAGAGGAACCAGACAGTGATGTCCTCTTTCCCCTTTGTTATTTGAGTTATGTTTAGAACTACTGGCAAAGAAAATAAGGGACACAGAAGTATAAAGATATAACTGATATGGTTTTCAAGAAAAGTTGGCATTATCTGCAGATGAGATTATTCTTTACCCGATGGAATCAGACAAGGACATCTCAGTGTTGTGGAATATTCTGAAACAGTTTCAGTTTTTTTCAGGATATAAAATGAATGAAGATAAAACAAAGGGTATAGATATACTGTAAACTATGTACCTACACATGAAATGGTCCAGAAATACCCATATGTATGGGCACAAGAGACTTCATGGTTCGATTCTTGGCTGAGGTGTCTTCTGTGTGAAATCTGCATGTCCTCCTTGTGCTGGCCTGAATATCATCCAGGTGTTTCGGTTTCCTCCCACATTCCAAAGACTGTGATGGAGGTGGATTGGATGCTCTAAACTAACATAGGTGTGAGTGTGCATATGAGTGTTTGGTACAGAAGAACAGCCATGGCAGGGCTAGCCACTTGGCAGTGTAAACCTTAGTAGATGATTGTCACCATTGAAGTGACACCCTGACCCCACGTACAAAAATGGGAAAAAGGGGTTGCAGATGGAGGGATGGATGAATGATAAAATGAAGTATTTAGGAATATGGATTAAAAAGGATTTGGTTATGGCAGCTAAGGATATGTGGGAAGAGACTAATCCAAAGATAGTGCAAAAACTGAGAAACTGGAAGCTCTTACTTATGAATATGGATAGCCAGATACAAGCAGTAAAAATGTTTTTAGTCCCTTTAGTTTTATACACAGGTCAGGCATATTTTTTATCAACCAGAGGAGAAGTTGTGGACAGGAATTAATAAAGAGTTGAAGGATTTTATTTGGGAAAGGAAGAAGGCAAGAGTCAAGTGAGGTAGAACAAGGAGGTTTAGGATTACCTGATTTGATGAGATATTTCAGAGTTACACAGTTAAGCTCTTATACATAACACAAACCGAAAGCTGCAATTCAAAGTGGAAAGGGGTGATGATGAAGTGGGGGATTCAAGAAACGAGGAAAGAATGAAATTTGGGATGCAGATCCTTAAGGAGAATAACAACAGTCATACAGAATATTAGGTAGAAGACTTTTCATCTTCTCTTTGTCGATGGTTTAAAACTATACAGTTCATCAGACGAGGAACTAAAAACACAACTGCAAGTAGTCAAAACTTTTTCAGATGATATAAGAATGTCATTTGGTCTTGATAAATATGCAAAAGCAACCTTTAAAGCAGGAAAGCTGCAGCACCAAGAAAACATCAGTTTGGGACAAGAATGTGATATAAAAGAACTTGAGCAAGAGGGACTGCATAAATATTTGGGAACTAATGAAGGATCAACAATAAAACATGCACAAATGGAAATAAAACTTAGTAAGGAATACGTTAGAAGACTTAAATTGATCCCCAAAACATTGTTGATATCTAGGAACAAGATTCAAGCTATAAACCAATTTTCTGTTCCTGTCCTAACTTACAGTTTTGGAGTGATTGACTGGCCCCAAAAGGTGTTGGAGAGATTAGACATGAAAACAAGAAGGATGCTTCATGCTCACCAAATGATTTATAAGAATCAGTGCATACCAAGACTATATATTCCCTGTTCCAAAGGAGGTCTGGGCCTCCTTGAAATTGATTTCATGTATAGATCTGCAATCGTTGAACTGCATACATATCTGTTGATCTCACAAGGCCCAAACATTGTGAAAGTTTTGAAGCATGAGGAGAATAAATCTAAGATGACTTCCCTTCTAAGTCTAGCAGAAGCATATCGGCATCAAGTGGGAATGGAAATCAAACCAGAAGTAGATAAAACCAGGCAGCAACTGAATGTGCCAAAAAACAAAAGAAAGAATAAGGTGAAGGATCAGATGAGAAGGCAAGAAATGTGGAGAATGCATAAATATTGTTGCAAGTATAGGAAACTCCTGGAAGAACCTCATGTTGATCAGGATGGAATGCAGCAAGGAGAGGTGAATTTAAACCAAAAGATGAAAGGTTAATATTGGTGGCCCAAGATAGTTGGCTACGTACACATTGGTTTACAAAGTCCGCTGAACATGTGCTAGAAACAGACAAATATAGGTTTTGTAAAAAAGAATTGGAAACAGTTGCACATCTTGTTATTGGTTGTGATATACTAGTGGCAGAAGGACTATATAGTTTCATAGTTTCATAGTATAGTACCAGGCTATCTGCCCTGGGGCATTTGTAAGCCTAGCCATAGTGATGTGGCTTTTGCCACCCCATGAAATGGTACAAAAATGTACAGAATAAATTTAGAATACTGTGCCTCCGTCTAGTAGTGACACAATGAAGGTCCCCTTGTAAAATAGAATTAGTTTACTGTGCCCCTGTCTAGCAGTGACACAGATGTGACCCCTGGGGTAAACTTACAATCTCCCATCCACTCATCAAGATTTCTCTTGAATAGAGTCAGTGAGGGGCTCTGCCTAACATGAACTGGGATCCTGTTCCAAAGCATGGGAAGCCTCTGGGTTATGAATCTATCCCTCCAGCATGTCCTATTCATACTTGTGCCGAGGTTTAAGTCTTTAGCTCTCGTGGTCCTGATGGATTTGGATTTTTTGAGGTGGAGCATGTCCATCAGATCCTGATTGGACATGGCCTTGTACGTCAGGCAGAGATCACCTCTGAGCAGGCGGTATGCTACTGAATAGAGCTGAAGTTTCTTTAGTCTGACAGAATAAGACATATGTTGGAGACCCTTGATCCTCTTGGTGAGGTACTTTTGTGGTCTCTCCAGCTGTTGTAAATGCCGGGTGAGGTACATACCAAATGGGGAATTGTACTCAATCATGGGTCTGATGAGGGAGGAATATAGGGGTACAATGACATCCTTGCATCTGGATGTGAATCTCTTCATGATGAGGTGTGCAAGGTAGAATGTTTTTCTAACCACTTTGGCAACGTGGGTGTCAAATGAGAGGTCACTGTCGACTTGGGTCCCTAGGTCTCTGATTACTTTTTCCGTACTCAGTGGGTTGCTGTCTATGTGATAATTTGTGGGTACTTTGTTTTTCCCAAAGGGGATGACTATACATTTTTTGGCATTTAGTTTAAGGCCGTGACTCCGGCACCAGTTGTCCGTTTCTGTGAGGCCTTTTTGTAGGATGTGTGTGTCTGCTGGTGTATCGACTATGGTGCCTAGTTTGCAGTCATTTGCGAACTTTGTCAGCCACAGCCCTCCCATGTTTGCTTTAACATCTGAAAAATAAATGCCAAACAAGAGGGGTCCCAGGACAGATCCCTGTGGGACACCACTTGTGACTGGCTTTGAGTCTGACATTGCTCCAGCGATTTTAACTTTATGGGTTCTGTCCTTTAGCCAGTTTGCAACCCATCTAGTGACATAAGGGTTTACTTTTAAGCTGTTGAGCTTATCTATGATGCCTGAGTGGGGTATTGTGTCGAAGGCCTTAGCCAAGTCCAGGTATGCTGTATGGACTGCTTTGCCCTCATCAATGGCTCTAGTGACTGTTTCGAAAAAGTCAACCAGGTTATACTGAAAGACATAATAATGGAGCAAGAGCGTTGCACTGGGGCTTGTGCAAACATTATAATATTGAAGTAGCTGAAAAACACTGGAAACGTGAGCCACAAAGTAGCATAGAAAATGATGAAGTCTACATCACATGGGATCACCCATTACCAAAAGTTCAAAAGATAGATATGAGAAAACCAGAAATAGTGGACCATGAAAAGAAGACAAAAGTGGCATTGAAATCGCTACACCCAGTGACTACAATGTCTTGCATACAGAGAGACACAAAGTCATAAAATATCAGAATTTGCAGGCAGAAATGTCAGCAATGTGGAAGAAAGATACCCAGACAGTACCAATAGTAGTAGTAGCAATGGGTCTTATAAAAAAGAATCTACAAATGTATTTAGATATGTTACCAATACATGTAACTCTATACGAATTGCAGAAGAAGTCATTACTGGGCACATTGCGGGTCCTGAGAAGAGCTCTTCTGGTTGACATCAAAGATTGATACAATACTAATTTCATGAACTTTAATCATACTTGGACTTAGGAATGAAGTCCATTCCTGTCATGGTATTAGAAACCCAAAAGATTTGGAGAAATTAAAAAACTGAATATTATATTCATAAAGTAGCAGAAAGTATACTAAGTAAGCCAACACAGGAATGTAGAAAAGAGACTCTGCAGATAGGGAGGATTGCAACACAGATTAGACAAGAGGAGGCTTGAATTTACTGGAGGATGCTGGCAAAAGAACCAAGAGATTAGAAACAAATAATTAGAGAAGGAAGCATAATAGAATGGGGATATGCCAATACGACATTTAGATTTCAGGCAAATGATTGCTTTCCCTGCCAGGGACTGATATCAGAATATAGCCAAAGAGAAAGGGAAAGGGGAATCATAAATGAAAGACCTGCACTGGTTGAATTTTTAATTAAATCTAGAACAGAACTGCAGTTAAAACAAGGAATATTTAGTACAGTATATAAAGTGTTGCACAATAACTATAGGAATCAATCAGAAGAGGTCAGAAAAGACTGGGAAGAAAGACTAGAAATGCATTTCACAAAGAAACAATGGAAAGACATATGTATGCCTTCAAAATATGGAACACAGTCTAGAAGATTTAAGATTTTTGCCTGGAAGTGTTTGCATAGATACTTTTATACCCCAAGCAGATTACAAAGAATTTTTCCTCGAGTAGATGGCAAATGTTGGAGGTGTGATGGGGAAGAAAGAGTTAAATGGAAGCATATGTTTGTGGGAGTGTAATAAGTTGTCAGACTTTAAAAAGTTCTCTCTACAGAGTACTCTGTCAGGAATACTGGATTAGCAAATGAGTGTAACTGAAGAAATGTTTTTTTTGACCTGGGATACAGGATCTGAATTGTCTAGACACAGTAAGACCTTGTTAAGTTTAATTCTGGTGGCTGCCAAAAAAGCAGTTACTAGAAAACGGCAATCAAAATCTAAACCAACTGTATTTGAAGTATTGAATATTGTAATAAAGATAAAAGAACTGGAAGTAGAATCTTTAGAAAGTGGTAGAAGTAAATTACGTAGAAAATAATGGAAATTGTGGGAAAATACATGGAGAAAAATGTTTTGGAGGAGGAATGAGATTAGCAGAAGGCAGGAACTGAATAATTTATGGAATGCTGCTTAGATTATACATCACATATATTGCTATATAGCTTATAATGTTTGTAAATATGAACTTGTTAATATGGTTTGATTACTTTTATATAAACGTAAGTCTGTCTATATGACAAGTGATAATTGAATAAAGATGTTTAAAAAAATAATAATCTGAATATTGCAGTGTGCACTATGTGAATGGGATGATGTAAAACAGAGGTTAATTCATAGATTAGCTATATTTGCACAGTGGTTGCAG